>NC_056742.1:208224100-208364100 GCF_019279795.1 Protopterus annectens | reverse complement strand
TTCTGCTGGCAACTGTGCCCTAAACATGCTATTGTGTCACTGTTATAGAACATATGTGGGTGGTAGTAATAGTCCACACAATCCCGGATCATGTCCAACAGCATGCATAGATATCCCCAATAACACATAACAACAGATGTGCAGCAATCACATAGCAAACAGACCACATGCATATATGGAACCATTGTGGCCCTTACAATGGCATGCAGATGACATTGTTTGTAACAGGCCAGCAATGATAGTGTCCCCACAGGGAACATGGCTGCAAACACATAGCACAAAGCGTGGTACAATACGCTATATGTCCCAATGATAGGTAAGCTCTAGCCATACCTATTGAGTTGTGTGAACAGTTTGTTGTCGCAGATATGGTGGGGGGGAGACAGAAATGTGTATTAAGAACTTTGGTAACCTTACTGTATGAGTTGCTCAGACCCTGTTTCCATCTTTATGTCTTTCAGGGAAGATGTCCCACGGCTGTTTACCATGGTATTCAGTGGACGAAAATGAGGTCATCATCAACCACCTGGTACAGCACTATCAGGTGCTGTTTGGCAGGACAGCCCATGAGCAGCAGGAGTGGACCACCCTGTGGAACGATTTAGTCTACAGGGTCAATTATGTTGGCCTGCATAACCACAGTTATGAGCAGGTCCGCATCATTGCAGCAACCTGCTTTGCAATGCCCGTCAGTGTGCTGCTGCAGTCTGGAGAGATCACCTCGCAACTGGGGGAGGTCATGCCATCCATCCCCCCTGACACGTGTTGAAGAGGTCCTTGCCAGCCTAGTGGCACCTACCCGCCTGCACACACAACTGGTGGAGACCATAGTGGAGTTGGGTGCTACCCACACACTGGCAGAGAAGGGTGCAGGTAAGTCCACAGGGCACATCAGTAGACCACTGTTGTGTATACATCTGCATGTGTACAGGTAGATCATGCATATGTGAGATGACATATATATATAGTCTGTTGCTGCATAATAGTAATAAGCAGATGTGCATAAGCTGTAGTATTGTAAACCTGTACTGCTGATGTACTGTAATGCTGCACCCACCCTGTACCAATGCCACAGATGTGGCTACTGACATCACATCTCTCACACACTTATGTAGGTCCCTCTGGTATACCACCAAGGTAGCAGTGTATAGCTGGTGAGTATGGTTTATGTTCATGCTTGCCAATACACCAGTCATTAATGGCTATGGTACATTCCATGCACACATCTAACACACCTACCCATAATGCATGCCGTAATGTTCATGTATTGTTGCTGTTAACTGCACTGCATCATAGTGGTGACCATGATGGTGTATCTGAAGGGTATTTCAGACACCTGCAATATAACTAACATCATGTCATTGCAAAACATGTCCACAGGGATGAACATAATGGTAGGACAAATGGCCTACAGTAGGGACATGTGTGAAACATCACCATTGTACAGTGCTACAACAGTGTATATACCAGTATTACAATTGCAACTGTTACAGATCTACATTACGGCATGTCATAATACTGTGGTCCACAACCCTTAAAACTTGCAATGTGGTCCCAACATGAGTAATGAGTGTGTAATACAGAATTGTAGGTTAGGTCAGCAAATAGGGGGAATACATATCTTCACAAACACTGTAAGCATATGTGTGCACACACTCCAGATAAAATATAGTGGAAGCAGCTGTTGAGGTACTGACTGCATTCATTTGTCATGGAAATGCACCTTTCAGCAAGTACATGTCCCCAGTGTCATAGCACGTATTGATCTGCTGTCCAAGACATTTGTCCATCAAATGTGTAGACTTATCTCCAACAGAGGCTGCCGTGGTTTGCACACATCTTACATGACATGGCATGGGCCCCATACCCAACAGGTAGCAGCCGTGAGCTGGACATGTAGTCATACCTCATCATTGCATATACCATGGCAAACAGTGAAAGCAGTAATTTATTTGGCAAGGATGTATGGGACAGGAATGATGTAGGAAATAAACAGATTGCCATCCAATGCAGATGATGTCACATGTAGCAAACTGGTCATGTAGGCTGCCTAGTAACATGCCACAACACTGAGAGGGTTGCAGGGATGTCTAGCAAGTACTGGCTGTGCAGTACCCATGTCAGCAATTGCCTAGACTCTGCAAGCATGTGGCCAATGGGTTAGGGTAATCAGCTGTGACAGTTGTACCACAGGAAACATCAGCCAGGCCTCTCTACAGATAGCGTATGCATAACAGAAGAGGTCCCCAAAAGGCATGGGTTGCAATGTGCACTGGTGTACCATGACCACGATGGAAACCTACAGACAATATCATGTAAGATACATGTGCTGCACAACCAATGCCTCACCCAACCTCAGGCCCACCATCCGCAGCTGTACTGTGCTGGTGCCAGTGTACACCTGTATGTTTGCTATTCATTCGCTGGGACTAGGCTGTTACACTTGGTGTTCAGTGTTTGGGACACTGCAACCTGACACACATGTAGGCCATAGCTGTCAAGCATCTGCAAAAAGGGTGAAGGTGGGGAGGGGATGCCATCCTGACACACCAGTGCATTGCAGCAGGGTTCCTAAGGATGCTACAAATGGCTATATATGCACACAGACAGGTTCAGGAACTGTAGCAGATGTAACCCTGACTCCACAGCAATAGTGGCAGCAGTGTGTGAACTCCAAGAGATGTGCACATGAGTTGACCTTGCAATCATGCAGAGTTGGGGGACATGTGTAGGGCCGACTGACCATACACTGGCAAATGCAGATGGCCCATGCTAGTATACCCCTGTCAGGAATAGTGACTGCTGTAGTACACATAACAGTAGGTGCAACAAACCATCATGATAAGGTTATGCACACATATGCACCCACGAAGTGTATGCATTGCAGTCAGCATCAGCACAACTAACACATTTGTTAGACATGCATTTGAATGTACAGGACATATGTCACATACCAGGCTCATGTAATGTTAACATATGCAGTGATGTGATCCCGTGGCATATTAAGGAAGAGGGCATCATATCAATAAGGGTGTGTACACTCCCCATAGCCATGGTAAGGTTTGATAGTTGTCAGTGTAATAGTATCGTACTGGTCATACATGCGCCACTGATGTTGAGATCTGTAAATCAGACATCAGGCATTCACAAATGACATCTGTCCACATATCATCCCAGGTATGTGTCGGAGAAACACATAGGGGCTGTGAGCATTAGAGCAGACATAACTGACACAGTAATACACATTCATCAATGGTGTGTAAACCTCTGAGGTATGGTGCACAGTAAATGGCAGGGTGCAGAACAGGTGCACAGCAATACTGTGTACATGGGTGCAGTGTTTTCCAGGGAAGGGGCATCACCTACTAACATAGCCCATGCATCACACATATATATTCTGTTGCTAGCATGGATTGACTTTAGCTGCACTGCATGCTGTTGAGTACCATATGTTATGAATGTTGACAGATGGGTAATGGGAGGTCTATGTGTATTATCTTTGTGCAACCTCACCTGTAGGTGTGTGTGTGTGTAGGGGGGGTTAATTTGTCTGTAAGTGCAATCTGGTGGAGTGGAGGGGGGTTGATGCATGTAGGATGTGTGTTTGCATGTGTGTGTGTTTGTGTGGGTGTCCATGTATGCACATGTGTGATTGTGGGGTTGTTCATATGTCAGTACTTCCCTTTAGAATCGTGCAGTACATGGACATGGACTGACACATGAGACACTTGTCTGATATGTAATCTCAGGACAGCTGATAGTATAATAAGGTCTGTAGCATAGAACATCCATTGGGAGGGAAACTAGAGACCAGGTATACTGTTCAAATTGTAATTAGCAGAATGGTGAACAACTACCCACATATGCAGCACTACAGATGCATTGGGGAATTACTAGACAACACCAGGGAGTGTATATTACTGTTGTCCACATAATAAGTTGATTGAGCAGCAGATCTTGCATCTACTGAGCAATAGTTACGTATGACACTCCAGTGCGTGACATTATTGAGTGAACATAGTAGCCCCTAACATATGGGGGCCATGCTCACAATGTCCAGACATACCCAGGGTGAACACTGGATGACAGCAGTGAGGCCTTGTGAAACCTACTCCAATCAAGTCAAAGAGGTAATGGAGTAACAGGTCATGTGTTGTGCTCACTTGTCTAGGCATTTAGAATAATGATACATTAATGAGTGGTACTAATGAGTGTATGCTACCAAGTGTGATGCAGGATGGGGAACTTATGTGACTAAACTTGGGACTGGCTGTAAACTCAGGGACAGGTAGGTATTATGGTGGAATTTCAGTGCATGTGTGTGTGTGTGTGTGTGTGTGTGTGTGTGTGTGTGTGTGTGTGTGTGTGTGTGTGTGTGTGTGCATGTGTACTGTTATGCAATGCCGTACAGGTCTTAAAGTGTGTTTCTTCTTTTCCTCTCATAGGTGGTAGGTGGGTCAGCATCCCTCCTACATGCAATCTGATGTTGGTGTCCATACTGACACTGAAAATGATGATAGATCTGTTGAGGCACAGGCGGGGTTGTCAGAGGTCAAAACTGCACCATTGTTTGACATCCCCCTGTTATCCACCCCAACCCTGCACACAGTCACAGTGCCTATAGATAACCCATCACCAGTGCCCATAGCAGAGGGACAGTTGTTGGTTGGTGGCAGTGTACAGGAGAGTGTGGTATCTATGCCTGCTGTGTCTGGACGCAGCAGGCATAGCTGGATGTCCAGCAGGGCACCACATAGACAGATGTGCTGGGGTGCTCGAGGGAGAGCTGCTGGTCATCATGCCCCTGGCAGAAGTACCGCAGCTGGTACCACCAGATGCATGTTTCAGACTGTCATGGGGGTGCAGGCACATATAGAACTATACATCAGACAGGGTCTGAGGCTGCAAAGGGCTGCTTTCTCATCTGTAAGTGACAACATCAGAGAACCTGCAGGTGCCCTCCATGATTATACCGAGGTCATGGATAGATGGTTGGGTGAGTTGGTCGGCCTCATCGACCATGGATTGTCTGTGCTAGAACATGTGGTGGGAGTGGGACAATGTCCGCATGGACATAGGCCAGCAACACCAACATCTGGTGGTTGATGTGGACGTGCAAGGACACCAAACTGTTCCTGTAATGGCAGTACCAGCCCCAGCACTGCAGGGATGGTGCTGTCCATACCACACCACAGCAGGCCACATGCACATGACCCTAGCCAGTCCCAGGAGGGACCTGGTTCCAGCAGACATAGGTCATCATCAGGGGAGAGTAGCACATCGATGCCTGTACCTGGACATGCCCATGGAACCCCTGGCAGGCAGAGTCTGCATGTCCATGGCCAGAGGCGGTGAACTGCACACCCTGCCAGGTATGGTCTGCAGCTGTCAAAGAAACACCTGTATAGGGCAGTCACATGGCAAAACTGTGTGCATGCATACCCACACACTATACAAACACACCTAGGTCAACCACATACCTACACACACCACATCACCATGCCCATATCGGAAAACTACACTCCTCACCGACACACATGGTGTCAAATGTATGGCCCACCCTAGGTCTCTGGCAAACCAACAAAACACCCTGTGCATATGATGATACCTGTGCCACATCCCTGTCATCCATAGCATTGATGCAGGGACATGCTAATATGATTTTGATGCACACGGTGACTGTACTACAGTGTACCAATGTACTGCTGTGTTACATGTTGTCAGCAGTAATGTTTAATGCTTACATGTCAGGTAGTGTAGTTATCCAGCCATGATGCATTATAGCTGCTAGTAACACTGAGTGATTGTGGTCTCCATAATGTTATCCATTTGTGTTGTAGGTGTACATGTGTCAGCAGGAGGATGGTCTGTTGTCATATCTCACAAGGGGTATGGCACTGTGGTGACGCCATGGCTGTGCCATATCCTGTGTACAGTTGAACACATGTCACAGGTCTGTACAATAGTTACTGCCTGTGCCACATGGACAGGTGAATCCCTGGGACATGTATAATCAGCAACCTTATGTAGATACCTCCACATACATGCACACTATTACTTTGAAAAACATGGTCTAGACCCCTAAATAGGTATGTAGTGCTACTGATGTGTGTGGCTTTAATTGTACACACCACACAGTGTTTAGGATGAGGTGTGTTCCAGGTTGCATGTTACATGCAGAACATCCCCAGGCATGTACAGTACGGTAATGGGAGATGTAATGGTTGTATATGGACAATACTTAGTGTGACATACCATCATATACACATTAACAGACACATAACAGGCAGACACACATCTGAGGGACCTGGGCCTATTCGTGCTAACTAACTTGTCAGTGTGTCCAATGTGTTACAGGTAGGCTGCATACAGCATATGCATAACTGGGCTGGATTGTGTTATCAGTTACCTGTATGGTTGACTGTGACAGTGGTCACCATACAGTGGTACATGAGACATGTACCGGGGATACCATGGTGTAATGACAGTGTAGACAGCACCCACACCTTACTGTGGATATAGTACACACTGGAACCCATGATGACACTCTGACATACCCACCATCATACATTGACCAGGACTGTGATACACCCATTGCACATCCCAACACTGGTACTACAGGAATATGCATCTAATGCACATGCCACAGGCATAGTAGGGTGATGCATTGTCATGCCTCTCCTATGGGCAGCAACATCACTATCTGTAATACTGTGCGGTAATGCATATTGTAATAGGAGTATGTGGCCTTGGAATGCTGTACCCTACAGATATACACACATGCACACATACACACACTTGCCAGAAGTCAGTGTGTATCCCATGCCTATCAACCCATTTGTACAACAGTGTTGTGCTGGTACTTCAAGGTTCAGGTAGCCTTTAGGGAGAGGAGTGTTACAGGCTACATGTAATGCCCATTTCAGCAGCAGCCACATCTAACTATGACAATGGGTGTTGCAGTGGGTGTGAAGGCCCTCATGATATTTCCAACTACAAGCGTACTAACACACAGACACTGATATCCTCAGTAATGCACACATACACATTTGTCAGTACTGGGATGCACCACTGCAGGTGGTCATAGGTGTGCACCTGGCTATTGTCCATGGAAAGATGGGAAGTGTAAGGGATGTGTGTACAGTAGTATCATACCACCTGCCATGTGCCAGCAGGCAGTCTATCTACAGACACCAATGTGGTGACCCTCAGGGTGAGAGTGACATGCATCAGCCAATTCTCAGGGTGTCTCCTGCAAATGTCCGGTGAGGTGATTCAGTTGACATGTATGCAACATGTATTACAAAACATGGTTAGTGTCTGTGTTCGGGACCTGTACCCCGACATGTTCTGTTGACTGTGGTAGTGTAGTGGAGGTACCAGTGGCATATGGTGCATACAGGGTGTTGTGTCCTATCTGTGCCAGTTATAACGTAGCTGAGCAGACATGTCAGTGTCAGTCAAGCATAGGTTGCCTGTATGTATCCAATCTGGATACCTGCCATCTGCACATCTGTACAGGGACTGACAGACATCACCTTGCCAGCAAGCTATGCAGTAGGATGAATGTGTCAATAGATAGATGTCTAACACAAATATGTATGCCATTACTACATATTGGCAGCCTTCACTGACATCTGCTATACAGACGGTAGTCTACAGTTAATTTCCACATGTCAGAACATTATCCAGTAGGGGATATATACTGTGACACAGCTCACACACTAGGAACATGACAGTGAGGACTCAGAGTCCATCTATGCATGCAGGGGTGCTTTTTGCCAGCACTACAATTAGCAATCTACTCTTGCTTGGAAAAGCACTGTCAACAGTAGTAATGGCATGATACACCATATGCCAGTGTGATGACATATAACTTGGGATACTACCCTTGTATGTAACACTCACACGGATAAGAGTGTTGTACAGGTCTTATATACTCAAGTGTTCCAGACAGCAGACTCACACCCCTTGCTACTGTAATGACAGCACATAGATGCATGTTATGTAAATGGCATTACATACACTTATTACAGATGTCATTACCCTGCTATGTTATCAAACTGGGACGTGAGCACTGGTTACCAGGGCTGAGTGATGCATAGCAGGTTTCAGCATTGCTGCAATATTACAGCTAAGCACATTTGCGCACTGTTAAGCAAACCCTACATGGTGTAAGTGCCCGTACATTTAACCGTATCTTAGCACTGCTTAGCTTTGTACAAACCTGAGCAAACAAGCTTACAGCTGCTCAAAACAGCCTTAGCCACTCTGTATCCAACAGCCCTTGTTCTGCCCAGCAACAAAATAAACAGCCCTTGCAGGTCTTGAACCCAGGTCCCTATACACTATAGTCACAACAGTTGACCACTACACAATGACAGCTGTAAAAACTGTTCTTGTTTTTCCAATATATCTGTCAGTACACATATTGAATAGTATTGAACAATTGCTGTGAATTCTACAATTGTGTAGTACTAGTTAGTGATATTACAGTTGCAACACATATGTTGTTATATCTAAATATACACATATCAGATACATACGGTGTGATACATCTCAGAAGGTATACACAACAGTAATGTTTACACATGACAAGGATATGGATATATACATATACATATGTAGATATATGTCTACATGTAAATATACATATATATTTATATATATGTATTTATACACATCTGTATAGTGCATCATATATATGGCCATTTATAGAGCTCTCTCTCTCTCTCTCTCTATATATATATATATATATATATATATATATATACATATATATATATATATATATATATATATATGAATGTACATCATATATGTACAAATATATATGTACAGACATATCTATTTCTGTCGATATATATGTAGATATCTATAACTATATGTGCATATATATCTATATATCTGTACATGTGTAGACATATATAGATGTGTATTATATATATATATATATATATATATATATATATATATATATATATATATATATGTATGTATATGTGTGTGTGTGTGTGTGTGTGTGTGTGTGTGTGTGTGTGTGTGTGTGTGTGTGTTTGTGCATATATATATATATATATATATATATATATGTATATGTATATATATATATATATATATATATATATATATATATATATATATATATATATATATATATATATATATATATATATATATATATATATATATATATATATATATATATATATATATATATATATATACATATATGTTTACCATATGTCCAGTATATGGAGTGGAGTCTTACCTCAGCACCAATAGCCTTATCCTCGGTTACTGACAGACATCCTAAGGACATCATAGTACAGTACCACAGATAGTACAGTAACAATCCTGTGGTCTACAGCAGAGCTATGACTGATATATGTGGACAGTCTAGCACTCTCTAGTCAGTCCAGAGGTACACACAGATCCCCTTTGTGCGAGACATGTGGACCAAGCCTTGCAATGTGGATGTTAATAGCTATGTACATTGGTATATCACGTAAATACTGTACTACATATGCCCACACAGTTTATGCATTCACACACTCCTACCTGTCCTGACACATAATAACTGGTGGTGCAGAGGTCACATGGCCACATACTACCCAGTAGTTAGTGACATACATCTGTACAGAATCCCACTACCTTGTCAGAAATACACAACAGTTATGATAACCTGGCACTAGTATGTCTTGCAAATATCTGGACATAACATCACAATGGGTAATTACACTAAGCTGCTAGGCATGTAACAAAGACTGTGCAAACTACAGACAGACTGCCACAATACTGGCCTACATTTCGTATGGGGGAATACACATTTACCTGCAAATATAACAGGCTCTACAGGCATGTCACAGCACAGAGTAATAGACACCTGTGTGAAAGTGCATACCCACAACCAATGTGAACACAGCCAAAGTGACATATTGTAGGCAAGCTTAATATTACACTGTATGGACTGTCTGATCAACACCATCCTCATATGTGCCACTCACACACTAACCCTACATATACTGGGTCACAACACAGTGTGGTCCAATGCCTGTCTGTAGTGTGGGATACATGTGTGTTTGGCCCTACAAACATGTGAGCCGATGGGGTATCATACACTGGAGCAGCATGCAACATCAGATAGAACAGGACCAAGAAGAATTACATCTACCACAGTCTGTACACAGGCCAAGGTATGTATTCACAATACACATCCTGTCGACAATCACCATACGTACATGGACCCCACTACTGTACACACAAGCACAGAATGCCCAGGTTATGTCCTCAGAAATAACCCCTACTATACATAACCTGTTTAACAGTCTGCTCTCTGACTGGTTTGTTATCAGGTATGATGTCAATAAATAATGGTGTGCAGAACATATGCACCTCTTACTGCATGACATATGTACAAAGGTTGACAGACTTGTGGCTGGAGCCACAAACACTTGGCCAATATTGGCATGTTGCTGTGATAACCTCATACATTTACTGTTGCAACAGGGTTTGTTGTGACATATGTCCTATGAGGATATGAAGTTAGTAACTGCCATGGCTGTCACCATGTCCTGACTGCAATCCTCAGACTATGCGTCTGCAGTTCTAAGGTAGGTGATCTGTGAGTAACACAAAAAACATAAGACTCCAAACACTGCCAAGTCTGCAGATAACCCTACAGGTGGGAGTTTCCACAAACACATAACACTGTCATGACAGTTATTAAATCATGCAGATCAGCCATATCCACACAAACTCTGTTAAACCAACATTACTTCAAACGCAGAAGAGCAACACTTACATTCTGTAAATCATGTCTGGAACATCCCCCTCCTGTTTGTTGGCCTGTCTCCACAGAGTATGTTGTTAGAGGTATACCCCAATGCCATCTGTGATGCTGTTTGCCGAACACGAACATGAGGTCCTGCTCACAATGAATGAAATGGCCCAACACCCACATGATGTTCCTAGGTATAGGACTGCATTTCCATGCAAATGGCTATGGGAATATTAACACAGCTGTTCTGCATGCAATCAGCTAGTGGGGGACTGCAATTCATGCAGAGCCCATCAGCTGACCATGAGCATCACTTATAAAACACAAGCTGCTGCCTAAGCAAAGCAGGTGTACTTCTCCTCATCCACCAGGGAGGAAGTGAGAGAGACAGAGACAAAGTAAGACAGGGAGGGGGTGGGAGAGTTAAACCATAGCATGTTTGTGTCACACACTTACCAGTATAATGTTTCAAACCTATGCCTATTTATTGCTATCACATGTCTATGCAGTTATTTTGCATGTGCCACTGGGCTTACATGTTGGGGAGCTGTCCAAAGGTATATCTGATGGTGAGTGACATCTGTAGTAGTGATAAAGGAGGAATAAGGTAGGTGTAGTACATGTGCCTGTCCACATGAACAGATGTCAACATCAACACAGCCACACTCTCTCAGGAACTCACACACATTATCACAGTTGGCAGGGTCAGCATTAGACTTCCTAACTAGCTAGTTTGCCACATTACAGTAATACGCAGGTATCACATGCACCAAAGGGGTTATCAGGATGATATATGGGCAAAGGGTATGTGAAGTTGTCTGACATCAGAAGGCATGCTTTACTAGGCCAATGGGAGGTGTAGTGAGTGTGAATAGTGTCAAAATCATTATACGCCCCCCCCCCACACACACACACAGACACAGGTTGCCAGTACTGACATGCATGGGTGCATTGCTTCACAGGTGTGTAGTGGTTGACTGTGCCAGAAGGCTGTACAAGGCTAGGTAAAGGGTACACCTTAGCATCAAGACACATGAAAATGGTCTTCAGTAAGGCTCAGGGTGTAGTGTCTGGATTGGCCCACACAGGTGGGTATTGTATGCACCATCCAGTCATCTGGGTTACTATTGCTGGTGGCCAGTGCTGTGCTACACTTGCCATGTATGTGTTCTATAGTCCATGATATGGACAATGTCTGGGATGTGCACACGTCCCACATGCATGTTCTGTGACATGTGGATATGTACCTGTGGTGACTGGGGCATGTTGTGTACACAGATTGTTATCATCAGATGTGCCATTCCTGGCCTCATGTGGTGGGAACTGCCAATGAACACCAGGTTGACCCTGTACCTACATTGACAGCATGATACAGGTATTCCCTGGTGTCAGTGGCATCTGTCCATACAGGGCATGTGTATAAGGCATGGTGTGGTTTACATTTGCTGGCACTACAGTTGTTGCAGGCGTCCAGTGGGGAACATAGTGAAGGAGTACTGTATGCAATTTTGTGCCTATTGTAGTGATGGGACAGGGTGTCATGCCCTCTGAGTCTGCTGCAATCACACCATGGTTACTATCTTTGGGCAATATGCAGGGAACTACCAGCATAGTGGTTGTTGCCTATCCGAGTGTGTTTGAGTATGAGACATGGGTAGAGAGTGTTCTCTGGGTAATACAAGGGTTACCTAAATTGTTCGCCAGGCCTTGATGTCTCATGTAGGGGTATGGATTGTCAACCCAAGCCTCCCTACTGTTTGACATCTGTTATAATTGTAAGGTGGACATTGTGACATATAATAGGCCCACCATATAAGAAATTTGCAAAACCTGCTCCACAATGAGTCCAGTTGTTACACACAGACTACGAATTACAAACACACACACAAAGTCTCACAGTTGCCATGTTTAGGATTGGAACTCCTACCTAACTCTTACATCACAGTACAGCATTCCACAGTTATAGGACACGCCATGGAGATTACTGGACAACTTCTTTCCCAAAGGTATAATTTAAAGTGAATGACATCAGCAGGCTTGGCAAAGCAGGGCAATGGAGTTTGTAGTGACTGTGAATGGCCTCAAAAGCATTGCTCCCTACACAGATAAACAAACACACAAACATCCACACTTGTCATGTCTGAGAATAGAACTCCTACCTAGCTAGCTTATCACACTACAGCATTATGCAGTTATAGGATACACCACAGAGATTAGTGGGCGACTCTTTCCCTAAAGGCGTATTTCAAAGTGAATGACATCAGCAGGCATGTCAAAGATGGGCAATGGAGGTTGTAGTGACTGTGAATGGCCTCAAAAGCATTGTTCCATACACAGACAAACACACACACTTGCCATGCCTGGGAATAGAATTCCTACCTAACTAGTATATCACACTACAACAATGCATAGTTATAGGACGTGCCACTGATATTACTGGGTTACTCCTTCTCCAAAGGTGTATTTCAAAGGGAATGACATCAGCAGGCTTGGCAGAGCAGGGCAATGGAGGTTGTAGTGACTATGAATGACCTCAAAAGCATTGCTCCTTACACAAACAAACATCCACACTGGCCATGTCAGGGAATAGAATTCCTACCTAACTAATTTATCACACTACAGCATTACACAGTTATAGAACTCACCATGGAGATTACTGTGCTATTCCTTCCCCAAAGGTGTATTTCAAAGTGAATGACATCAGCAGGCATGCCAAAGAAGGGCAATGGAGGTTGTAGTGACTGTGAATGGCTTCAAAAGCATTGCTCCCTACACAGACAAACAAACACACACACAGCTGCCAGGTGCAGGATTAGAACTCCTACCTCACTAGTACATCACACTACAGCATTACACAGTTATAGGACACACCATGGATATTACTGGGTTATTACTTCCCCAAAGGTGTATTTCAAGGTGAAGACATCAGCAGGCTTGCCATAGTAGGGCAATGGGGAGTGCAGTGTGTGTGTTCATGGGCCATAACCCATTCATCTAGAGGCAGACATACAACACTCAGGCACACACAGGTTTATATTACACAGGTAAGTGTATACAATTGCTAGATGACTATTGACTTGTACAGTCATGTTACACAGTTAGCACAAGCTCCACAGAGACTATAGTGCTGAAGGAAACCAGAGGCAAATGTCTATGGTGATTGACATTTGTACATCATGTGGTTTTAGCCGATTGGATGTGTGCTGGGTGGGGCAAACCTCATGATGGGAGGCTGTTTGTCACTGTCAATCTCTTCCACACATCTATGTATGTGTAATGTTTGGCCTATTATAGTGTGTGCATGCCCAGTATGATCTTTCAGTATTTTGTTGTCTGACATGGCCTTCATTTCTCTAAGTGTGGGAGCATGCCCATTATGACCTTCTGTATTTAATGTGTGAATCCATTCCAGGTAGATTGTACTCCAGTGCAGGCTTTTTTGTTATATACCTACAGCTAGCAAACTGTTTCTGCAGGAGATCTGTAGATTGGTTGACAATATGGGGTCAAAATGGGCAAAGGATAGTAGGCTACTGTAGGTAATTGTGTCTGTCCTGCTTCTGCTACATGGTCCTGGTGTTAGCAGAGATATTCAGACATATGTACTGTTATACACTGTGATGTGTTTTGTCATCAAATACTGTCAGGTATACATATTTGCTTACAGTGATGTCCTGGGGAACACAGGGTGAATGCAGTTTTGTCCAGCATTGTGGTCAACAGCCTACATATTCTTGCACAAGCATGCCATTCTGGAGGTAAAGCCGCAGACACTTGCTGCTGGATCTGTGTAAATGGGTTCAGCACCTTGGTACAGTGGTGGCAGAGGATCCCATGCTTGTACATCCATCAACGTGACAGTATGGCCATATCTTGCTGTGGCCGTACCTCACAGCTGTACATATTCACATAGGTTACGCAGAGGCAGGGGTCAAAATTCTGGACATTACCCCTTCAACTTGTGGTTTATGAGCAGGTTTGTAGCCACCCATTCTTGTTTTTGCAGCCAGGGATCGTATGTGCACATGGCTGAGTTTCAGACTTCACACACTCCATGCCGCCCATGCTCCCACCTCCCCCTATTATTCTATCCTCTTCCATACATTATGCAAACATTATCTGATATGTTCCCTATAGTTATCACCTCATCCCAGCAGTAATTTGGTGTTGGTCCACAGCTCATGCAGTAGGACATGGTGGATATGTTACTTGTGATTTTTCCGCATGGATTTGCATTTGGGTTCTGTGGACTGTGTTATGTTGCTGTTTGGGAGTCCATGACATAGCATACATTGGCAGTACGGGTGAGACACAGGCTTTTGGCAGAGGACTGTAGGCCATTTGGTAGTGATGCAGGCCAGCTGTAGCAGGCTGCTGAATTCTGTCACTCCTACAGTCCCAGACTAGAATACACTATATTCCCCTGGGGTGACAGGGTAGGTGCGCAAGGTGTTCATGCCAATGCATTCTGTCAGTATTGATCCAGTGGTGTGGATGCTGGCAGGGTGCTGCTTACAGCTAGGGACACACCTGTATGAGACACCTGCTCTGCATGCTGCATTCTTTTGCAATTGCCATACACAGGTGGGGGTTATATTGTACTCATTCACAACAGCAGGGATAAAACCGGAGAGGTGCTGTGGGTGGTGGTGGGATGAGCTGGGTGCATGTATGCTATGGACACTACTTGCATCTGACTCACAGATATGCATGGGGCATTTGACCTATGTTGGCTTGTGCAGGAAAATCAGCTGTTTCTCAATACTTCATTCCTATGACCTTTGTTGTCTGCCAGTGTTTGGCCAGATGACATCGATATTCCCTACTACAAGCCCACATAATGTGCTGCAACCCTGTATGTACAATTCAAAGGGTGTGTCCATTTGACAGTTACATATTATACACTGTCTGTCTGGGGTACGTCCCCCTGTGTACTGCTTGTATATCTGGACCAACATTCATGTCATGTCCATCTTTCAGATGGCGACTCATATTACTTCCAAACATTTACTATGGCTTACTGCTGGAATATGTTTTGCTGCGAAGCATTGTGTTTGGTACTACAGTTGTGAGAACTTGGCCCTGTCATCGGCAGTACTGGGCAATGGCCACCAGGACAAACCTCACCATGCATATATAATGCCCACACTCACACAATATACAACACACACCAACCTAACACACACAGACCTGCATATTGTACACATGCTACCATCTATCCTCTACCTTGGCCAACTCAGGTAATCTGTGCTCCACTGTTATTATACCTACACATACATGTTACTACATTTCTACATAGGATTGGGGGACACACCTGACTGTTACTACATTTCTACATAGCATTGGGGGGGCACATCATATTGTTACTACATGTCTATATAGGATTGTGGGGGCACACCTGACTGTGACTTCATTTCTATATAGGATTGGAGGGGGCAGCACACCTGAGTGTTACTACATTTCTACATAGGATTGAGGGGGGCACACCTGACTGTTATTACATTTCTACATAGCATTGAGGGGCACACCTGACTGTTACTACATGTCTACATGGGATCGGGGGGGGCAAACCTGACTGTTACTACATTTCTACATAGGATTGGGGGGCACACATGACTATTACTACATTTCTACATAGGATTGTGGGGGGGCACACCTGACTGTTAGTACATTTCTACATAGCATTAGGGGGCACACCTGACTGTTACTACATGTCTACATAGGATTGGGGGAACACCTGACTGTTACTACATTTCTACATAGGATTGGGCACTCCTGACTGTTACTACATTTCTACATAGGATTGAGGGGGGGCACACCTGACTGTTACTACATTTCTACATAGCATTGGGGGGCACACCTGACTGTTACTACATGTCTACATAGGATTGGGGGGAAGACCTGACTGTTACTACATTTCTACATAGGATTGGAGGGGGGCACACCTGACTGTTACTACAGTTCTACATAGGATTATGGGGGGCACACCTGACTGTTACTACATTTCTACATAGGATTCGGGGGGCACACCTGACTCTTACTCCATGACTACATAGGATTGGGGGGGCACACCTGACACTTGTACACATTTGCTATGACTGTACTGGTATTGCAGGTACTCCATTTCATTCTGTATTCTAACCTATCATGCTGACTAGAGGCATATCAGTGTACTACAGGTCTTAGGTTTGACTGACCTACATTTCAGTTTCTGACTTCTTACCCTTCATAGATTCATAGGTTCATAGGTAGGTACTAGGCTATCAGCCCGAGGGCCAAGGCAATCCTAGCCAACAGTGTATTGGCTTCCGCCAACCACGTATTATTAAATTCCTGCCCCTCTATTGAGCAGTGCCCCAGACATAATCCCAGGGGTGAACTTCCTATCACCCATCCACTTATCAAGGTTTTCCTTGAATAATGCTAGTAAAGAACTCTGCTTGATGTGGGTGGGAATTTTGTTCCAGAATATAGGAATTCTCTGGGACAAGAATCTATCCCTACAGCATATTCTATTTATTGTTGTGGTGAGGTTTAGGTCCCTAGAGCATGTGGCTCGGGGAGATTGGGATTTCTTCAAGTGGAGCATATCCAGCTATTCCACATTTGACATAGCTTTGTATGTCAGAGAGAGGTCTCCTTGCAGTAAGCGATATACGACCAAGTAGAGTTTGAGTTTCTTGAGCCAGTTGGCATAGGGCAATTGCTTGAGGTCAGCAATCCTTTTGGTGAGGTACTTTTGGGGCCTCACAAGTTGTTATTGGTGTCTAGTGAGGTACATCCCAAATGGGGCATTGTATTCAATGAGGGGTCTGATAAGTGACAAGTAGAAGGGAATTGTGACTTCCTTATTCCTAGATGCGAAACCTTTTGTGATTAAGTGGGCCAAGTAGAAAGATTTTCTGACCACTATGGAAATGTGGTTATCAAAAAAGAGGTTACTATCCACTTGGGACCCAAGGTCTCTTATCACACTTTCTGTGTTAAGTGAACATCCCCCTATTTGGTAATTTATGGGTACCATGTTTTTGCCAAAGGGGATAGCAATGCATTTTTTGGCACTTAGCTTGAGACCATGATTTTGACACTAGGTGTCTGTCTTGGTGAGGCCCTTTTGCAGCATGTCTGCATCAGTAGGGGAATCGATAATGGCACCCAGTTTGCAGTCATCTGCGAACTTTGTTAGCCATAGACCCTTGGTGTTCGCTTGCACTTCAGAGAAGTATATACCAAACAGGAGGAGTCCCAAGACTGACCCCTGGGGTACTCCACTTGTCACTGGTTTGGAGTTGGATTTGGAGTCTGCAACTCTTACCGTGTGGTTTCTGTCCATGAGCCAGTTGGCCACCCATCTTGTGACATATGGGTTTATGTTAAAGTTGATGAGTTTATGATTCCTGAATGACGAATAGTGTTGAAGGCTTTTGTGAGGTACAGGTAGGCTGTGTGGAGCACCTTGCCCTTGTCTATGGCCTTAGTAATTGTTTCAAAGAAGTCTAACAGGTTTAGGAGACATGACCTACCTTTTACAAATCCAAATTGGGTAGCATCCAGAGTTTGGAGGTTACCAATGTCTTTGTTTATGAGTTCCATGATGACACGCTCCATGGCCTTGCAGGCTAGGCTTGTCAGGCTAATAGGTCTATAGTTCCTGGAGTTTGTGGTCATTCCTCCTTTGTGGAGTGGGATAACCCTTTGCTGTGTGCCATTCTGTGGGCATATAGCCTGTGGTGAGGCTTTGATTGAGCATGAATTTTAGGTGTAGGGCTAGTTCATTTTGGAGTTTGTGTAGGATGCAGCCTGAGATGTTGTCCGGTCCCATGGATGCTGTGTTTTTAGCTTTAGAGAATTACATTTTACCTGTGTGTGTTTGTGATTACTGGGGTTTTACAAACATCTGGTATAGTTATAGGCCCTTTGGGGGGTGAGGAGGGAGTAAAGCTTGCACTGAATCTGTCTGCCAATATGTTGGCAATATCAGTTGGCTCTGTATATTTTGTGCCGCTCTGTTGTAGCTCGGTGCAGATCTGGGTGTTGCCATGGAGGTTCTTGACATAGCTAAAAAATGTGTTGTGGTTGTCTTTGGAATCCGTGGCAATTTTTCTTTCAAAATTAGCTTTGAAGGATTTTATGATGGATCTTAGTTTCTTACTGAGGCCCATCACTGAGTTCCTCCATTCCTGGGTTTTTACTCTCTTTTGCAACAGTTTCTTCGTTCTGTTGAAGAGTTTGTTAATGGAAGGGCACTACCAGATTGGCTTCCTTTTTTTGGAGGATAGTGTCTTGGTTTTCTTGGGGATAGCATGAGCCATGCACTCATGCAACTGCTTGTAGAGTGCATTTGAGTAGGATTCAACATTTGTGACTGCATTGACTGTGTTATCCATCTGCAGGGGCATCACAAAGTTAGTCACCTCAGTTTTGAGTAGAATGAAGTTCGCTTTGGAAGCATTTTTTATGATGGTTTCCTTGTGTGTGGATGGGGTTAGGATGTGGATATCTAGGGTGATTAGTTTATGGTCTGATCTAACAAGCAAAAAGTTGATCTCGGTACTGAGCACCAGTCACCCATGTTGGTAATGAACAGGTCCAGAATATTGTTACCCCTGGTGGGGGTGTTGACAAGTTTATCCAGGGCATTAGAGTTAATAAATTCCAGGAATTGTTGAGCAAGGGGGTTATTACAAGATAGTTTTCCCAGTTTAGGTTAGGGTAGTTAAAATCGCCCATTATTGTGGTGTTTGGTTGGACCCTTATTTTTTCCAATGTCTCCAGGAATGAGGAGTGAGGGTCCTGGGACATGGTGGGGGATCTATAACAAGCTACAATTTGGAATGCATTCTTGCCCTGGGTTAGTTGCACTTGGATGATTTCAGAGGCATCATGTTTTACAACTAGCGTTGAGGTGTGGATCTCCTTGATAAATATGGACACACCTCCGCCCTTCGTGTTTTGGTCCTGGTTTTGTGGCCAGAATGTGTGGTATGAATTATAATGTGTTGGGGTGCTCTCAGGAGTCTTGAACCAGGTCTTAGCCACTGCACAGATAATCAATGTTCTCCATTTTGAGGAGTGCCTTGAGTGAGTGCATTTTGAGCATTTCCTAGCATTGAGTTTTTTGTTACCTGTAGTTCTTATGGTGGTGAGTTTGTTTTTTGAGCCTTGCCTAAAAAAGGCACTATAGGGGCACCAAGAGCCTTGGCCAATATCCTGAATCCCAGGGGTGACAGATGCAGGCCATCTCTGGCAAAGCATCATGGCCTGTCAAGCATGTCATCCCAGGTAGACAGATACTGGATCCCCTTTGAATGACAACAGAAGCTTAGCCAATTCTTGAAGTTGATAATCTTATCCTTGTACTGTGGTATCATTTTTTGGTGAAGGCAGGATGCTACTCAGGGCTAGAGTCATACCTGCCTAGGCTGAAAGATCAGAGAGCTCTTCCATGTCTCTTTTCATGTAGTCCAGGAAGGTATGTCTCAGGTCATTTACACCAACATGGGCTATGACAGACTCATATTTATACTTGCCTTGTAGTGACCTTAGTTCATGCATTATGTGACAGATTCTGGCACCCGACAATCAGCTGACTGTAACCTTCTCTTTCTCCAGTCTGGTTAGTGGGATATTGGTGTGCCTGACTATGTTGTTTTGTCTTATGGGCTGTGGTTGTGCGGTACACTGAGTTTATTGGCTATGTGTTGTTTGGGGTGTGTTGGTGGGAGGAGGTTGTTTGTGTGTCTGATTTGGAGGTCTCTGTTGCCTAGGCAGATTTAGATTTTTAATCAGAGCCTCCGTATATGTCTTGGTGTTACTATGCATGGGTTTTGGAGGTGTTGGTTTAGTTGGTCTATGTGTAGTGAGTGGGGTATTGCGAGTTGGTACCTTCTCCTCTTGACTGTCTGTTCCAGTCTTGGTTGGAGAGAGCTTTGGCTCTATATTGGCTGTATAAGTGCATCTTTCACAAGTGTTAGTGTTAATGGTAGGAGGAGAGGGTTGTCTGTGTACATGAGGCAGTTGTAGCATTGCCTCAAGATGCCCAGGCCCATCAGGCAGGCTGGAGAGTACACCAGGAGCTGTCTCTTGGACATGCCTGAATAAGTAGGGAAGTATAAAGACTATTCCCTTCTGGCATATGTGGGGTTTGAGTGCTGGGGCTTATCTAGTGCTGCAGTAGATTTAGAACAAATGCTGGGCTGAAAGGTGTGGGTCTGAGTGCTTTAGGCTGAAAGACTGACAAGTTATAAATGAAAAACTGAAGGGCAGACTTTGTGGAGCTGGGAATGGTTAACCCCAGCTAACCGGCACTGCGTGGTGCACAAAAACGTGCAAATGCAGGTTATTATAGCAGGAAGATAAAAGGGATATAAATTACCCCAAAATGGCCAGTAAACTACAAATTCAGGACTAACATCCCACTGCCTGACCTGTTGTAGTCTGTCTGTGTAGGTCTTGGGGGTGTGCTCCCCATAGCCATCAATCAGAGGCCTTAGCACATTTGGCCTAGCACATTTCCTGCAGTGAGTTTTGTCACCTTGTCTAGAATTGGCTGCTGTGGTGACACCCATATTTGTTACAGATCTTTTGCTGCCACTATAGGTATCTACTATCTCCTGGCATCCCATTCAACCACACAATTCCCTTGCATGCTCACATCCATACCATAGATATAAGTAACAACACATACCACTCAATTCGGCAATTGGTAGGGAGAGTGACTTACCTTGTGACTGTGCCAGTATTGAGGATGGTGCTGTAGGACTGACTATGTTGGATGCACATAGTACACTACCTATACGTGGTTAACAACAAGCAGTGTCATGTTTGGCATCACTTTTACTGTGTGTGCGAGTTAGAGAGAGGTGTCATTCCCTGGGTCTCTACTGTGTCAGTGTATGTGCTATGCATTGCCTCTTTTCCAAGGCCTGAGCATACTGGGCATGCCTCCTTCTGCCTACTGGGTCAGGCTCAGGCTGTACTCCCCCAAGTCACTCTGTGCCTGTGCAGGCCTTGGCAATGGTGGGGGGTTGTGTGGCCCTGCCCCATTCTGTTCCTGATGCAGCTGTTTCCACAGGATCATTTTGTGTACCATGGCACATACAATGACAATTTGGGTACATGTAGCTGGTGAATACTGCAAGGCTCCACTGGATGTGTCCAGGCACTGGAACTGTGACTTGAGCATCCCAAACACACGCTCTATTATGATTCTGATCTGTGCGTGTGCCTCATTGTGTAGTTCTTGTTCCGGTGTGTGCGCATTTCTGATGGGTGTCATCAGCCACGGTTCCAGTGCATAACCAGCATCCTCCACTAGGTGACTGTAAGGGCTGTCCCCATTGGCAAATCTTTAGTACAGCTGCGTCAAATGCCAGATGTGGGAGTAGTGACAGCATCCAGGACAGCCAGCATGCACATTCATTATAATGCCCTGGGCATTGCACGCGACCTAGTAGTTGATGGAGGGGAAACCCTTGTGGTTGATGTAGACCCTACCCTGCTCACCGGGTGGTGCTTTGATGCATATGTGCGTGCAGTCTATAGCACCCACTACCTCAGGGTATTCTGCTGTTTGGTGGAAGAGATGAATATTGCTGGCCAACGCCTCATGGGAGTTGGGGAAATATATGTGCTCACCGGCATGTGCTGACATGGCATCCAGGAACTGGTGGATAACCCTGGATGCTGATGCTTGTTTGATCCCTATGATATCCCCAGTTGGCCTTTGAAAGGTACCTGTGGCTAGTATTCTTAGGTCTGCACATACCTTGGTATCCACTGGGATGGGTTCCCCTCTGTCAGTTCTGTGTGTAAGGTGTGGCTGGCACAGCTCAACAATTTGCTGTAGGAGGTCTCTGTCCACCCTATAGTGCTCCACTATCTCAGCTCATGTAGACCCTGGTAGGTTACCCTGAGTCTGTACACTCTTCTCCTTCTCCTCACTGTGGGTTGGTCGACAGCATTCTCATCCTTACCACCCTCAGCCTCTTCCACATGTTGATGTATGATAGCTGCTTCAGCCCCTATCATTTTGTTGCTTTTGTTTGTTAAAATTTCCCCACTTGTGTACACCAGTGGTGTAGAGTTTGTGGGGAAAACCAGAGGGAAAGATGTTTTCATATTTTTTAGTGGTGTGCTGGGCTGGGTTGGGCTGCAGCCTGTGTAATTGGCTGATTCTGATACATTTCACCTGCCAGCTATGCTAGCTCTCCTACATTACCTTCCTACTGCAGTTTTCCATTCCCATTGCCTTCCTGTTTAAGCCCAGAGGTGCACTGCGCAAACACAGTGCCCAGATGTGCACAGAGCTGCTATTTCCTGGTTTACTTTTTTTACCTTTAAAACATGGTGCGTGGTCCACACACCGATTTAGGAAATGTAAAGAGTGCTAGGCAGTCTCAGACACACCCCCTTGCTTGGCTGTGCTAAGCTAAGGGCAAACCCGAGCCACAAGGCTCCAGTAAGCTTACAGTATACCTGACACACACTCCTATGATGTCAGCTAACTCTTAGGCTTGCACCATGGTATTCCTGCACTTACACTGTTGGGTGCTGGCTAGCATTGAGGGGAAATCTGGGATTCAGTATTATTCCCCACATTTGCATAGGATTGCCTGCTAATGCATAGTTTCATGTCCCACACTGAGTCTTACACCTTAGCAACCACTATTCACTGGATATGTTGCCTTCTGCCTGCCATTGAGTATAATGGAAAAATAGTGATTTTGGATACAATGGTTATTTCAGTTTCTTTTTTTAGTTTCAGCCCGATCCCATTTGCACGCTGCTGCCCTATGCTTAAACAGCCAAAATCGGCTAAAAAAATAAAAGTTATCTATTTATTTTTTTTTTTGCCAACTGTTTTCCATGCCATATATTTGGCCATTGGCATGCTTTACACATAGTTACTAACAGAGTACATTTCTACACACTACACTAGTCATGCACAGCTGGTTGACAGCTTCTTGGATTGCACATTCACCTCATTTGCATGATTTTCACCTGCAAATGGGTAATTGGCATACAGGAGCTGTGTCCATGCAGAAATAGTGCAGGAGCACCCGTGCATGTCCCTGTATCTTATTTCTGGATCGAACGGTGGCCAAATTGCCTCCATCAGCTCCTGTACTATTCCTGCATGCCATGCAGAGCTTGCTGAATCCAGGGAATGTTTTGTACATCAGATTTCTGTACATAAAATTTCTTAAGGTATTAATTATAACAGCAACATATGAAAAATTAATATTTATATTTACATTATTAAAGAAGTAGTTTTTTTTTAAATAAGCAAAATGGAATTATTTAAAAATAAGCAATAATTTGAGAATATGGAACAATTTATTTGAGAAAATAAGCAATCTTGAAAAGTGATTCCATTTAACATGATAAGAATTGTTAGTTCAGCAAGCAATTATTTTAATAATAGAGAATAGGGAATACAATTCCAGATCTGGCAAACCAATACCCCCTACAGACTGATCTCTTGTGTGAAGGTTTAAAACTATTCCAGATTTATTTGTGTGTCATAGAAATTTAAAAATTAAATAACTAAATTATTTTATACAACTTTTAGGGGATGAAGAGATAATGATTGAAAACAATGTAACATTTTTGGCAAGATAATCATTTTAATCAATAGGAGTCTCTCATCCATTGTAAAAAAGAGATTATTCCATTTATTTGTAAGGTATTTTATAGATTTTAAACTATTGTCAAAATTGATGGATATCATTTTATACTTATACCTAAATAATTCAACTTGTTATTTTGAACAATCTTCTTCTAATATACTTATTAAAGTTACTTTCTGTAACAATAACATTATAATTTTTTGGTAGGATTTTTGTTTTATTTTCATTAAAGAGAAGGCCAGATTTTTTCTGAAAGGATTCCATGAGTTTGAAAAGGATATATAGCAAGTTGTTACAATCCTTCAGGGTCAGTAAAATATCATCAGCAAATAATTGGATTTTAGATGTTAAATTATTACTTAAATGAAATGCCATGATATGTGGTGAAGATCTGATTAAATTAGCAAATGGCTCGACAACCAACTTAAAAAGTAAAGGAGAAACGAGACATCTTTGTTTGGTTCCTTTGAACATGTTAATTGATTTTGAGGTATATGAACCTATCTTCACAAATGCATAACAATTCTCAGAAAGGAATTTAATAAGATGAATGAAATTATTAGAAAAGTTACTTTCTTCTTAAACCAAAGAAAGATAGTTCCAATTTACTGAATCAAAGGCTCTGTCAATCTCCAAACTTACTAATGTTAGCTTTTCGCTTGTTTTACTTGCAAAATCAATTAAAGTTAATACCCTTTTAATATTATCATAAGAATTCATATTCAAAATGAAACCAGTTGGATTGCCATTAATTAAGGATGGAAGAAATTGTTTTAGCCTATTAGTATGTATTGCCATAAACAGTGTATAGTCTATATGTAGTAAAGAAATTGGTCTATATGAAGATCATTTAGCTCAATCCTTATCTGGTTTTAAAATTGGAGATATAATAGTGTGCCTCCAAGAAGGAGGGACACTTTTTAGTTTTTTGGTTAACTGAAAAACTTTAAGTAGTATGGCTAATGTATCATTTTGCAATAGCTTGTAAAGTTCTGGAATAATACCATCATTGTCTGGAGCCTTATTTGGTTTTAATTTATTAATTTGAGCATTTAATTCAGAAAATTAAATATGTTTACCAATTACTGTCATTTATCATCAGTTAATTTATTTTTAATATTATTTCTTAAGAATTTCTTAATTTCCTCCTGAGAATCTAAAGCAGACTTATTATTATTTAATGTACTATCATAAGAACCACTGTGGCAACTCCTAACAGGAACAGCCGAAAGAAAAAGAAGAAGTAAGAATTAAACTCAACCAATATATCTTCCAGATCAGTGACCTTTCTCTTTTCTTTTGAGGAAAAGATTTCTTAAATATGATTGGACTGTGTACTGATTTAGGATTAGCAGAAACAATAACTAACTTCATCTTTTCTTGATTAATCCTAGTTTTATGAGTTATGATTTCCATATATTTATTATTCAACTCTCTTATCTTTTTTATATGTATTGTATTTGTTTTTTGGAGAATCAAGTTTTAAATTACCTATTTTATTTTGTAAGTCAATTAATTATTTATCCCATTGCTGTTTCTTAAGAGAATACCATGAAATTATTTTACCATATGTGTATGCTTTTAATGCATCCCAACAATAAATCTCAGAAATATTAGTATAATTAATTTCAGGAAAAGTTTACACTTCCTTTTTGAAAAAATCCTTGAAATCTTTTAAATTAGTTATGCAAGCAGGGATATGTGTTATAGGAATATTATTGTTACTTTTTAAGAGAAGGTCAAAAGTTATAGGATTATGGTCAGAAAGTGTGCAAGATATTGCATTTACCTTATCTAACCATTTGATTAAATCATTTAAAAAAGAACTCTCTCAATCCTAGCCTGGGATCTGTATTTGTGAGTGTAATGAATAAACAATAGGGAACTTGGTTCTAAGAAATCAACTATATCTGTGATACTCATTAAATCTATACATTGCAATAATTCTTCAGCTGGTGCATTAATTTTCAATTTTTAATAACATTAGTATCTTCCTCTATTAAATGCAGTTAAAATCACCAGCTACTATAATGCTGCCCCATGAAGATGGAACAAGCAGCTCTAAATGTTGTTTAATAGTCTTAACCACTATCCCAGGAATCCAATATAAATTGACAGGGGTGTATGATTTCCTGTTAATTTCCAGTGTTATTGAGCAAAATAGCACTTTATCATCCTTAAAATAACCAATGATCATAGGTACAGGTAAAGTATTTCTCCATAAAATGGCTACTTCTCTTTTTTCTGATTATAATGAGAACTATTTAGCACTGTATATCATTTAGTATTAAGCCTATCTAAGTAATTTTGTAATAAATGGGTCTCTTGAAGAAATACAATCTGAGCCTTTAATAATGTTAAACATTTGTTTAAATCCCCTCTTTTACAACTATTATTTAAACCATTAATGTTCAAAGACATCCATTTTATGTAAGGCATAAGCAATATATTATATAACTAAAAAAGATGTCATAACTGCTAAATAAATGTTATACTTTAGAATCATTTTACAAACCAAGAACTGTATAAGCAACATTGTGAAAAATTTGAAATTCAGCATATTCAATTTGTAAGTAAAAATAATAGTAATATATACCCAAAAAATAATATAGGTTTAATTAATATTAGACATAAAGTTAAACAACCATTCAAGCACTCCATGGAGTCTAAAACTCCTTGTTTGTACAGCATTGGTTAACAAACAATCCCACCCACCAGAGGGAAGAATGCAAAAGCACATCCTCCCTGCTAAATATGAAATATTTGTTAATATTAAATAACAATGTAGACAAAAAGAAAATGAATAAAAATCAACCCTAACTCAAGTTTTTCCAAAAATCAGAAGCTTAAAACTAATGTAAGCTTCAGTCAGAAATAACAAGCAGTTTATAATAACAATCTTAAATAGCTTTTGATATTATAAAACTAAATATATAATCCCAGAGTAAATACCCCTAGTATCTGTATAATCATGAGTAAAATGTTAAAGAAATGCAAGATGCAATTAGGAACAAGAAGTAATTATGAATATATAACCATTCACAAAATAGCTCAGAATATCTAAAGATCCAATAGTGACATCCCCTAAAAGTGCCAAGATGAAAGTTGAAGACAATGATTAAAAATTAAAAAAAAATGTAATTTATGTGGCACTGAAAGTCTGTTGTGGTAATATTTCTGCTTAAATAAAGCACAACAATTGAACATAAAGGTCTTATTATTGGAGATAATTTCAAGAGTAAGTTAAGAGTGATATGAACATGAGAAACATATGAGCCTTACTTTAACCCAACAACTATCTAGACAGAAATATTTATATATTTATAAAATGATAATCAATCATTTCCTGGTGTCATGCTACATTAAATCAAATCATTAACCTGTAGAGTTCCTACCAACTAAATTCTCCTTGAGGCATGTAAATGTTTTAAATCTGTTACCATATAGAACAAATGTAGATTTATTTACTTATATGTACAAACCCATATGTATGCCTAAGGAAAAAAACTTATAGAGATTTAATGGTAAGGCATACTAATTGTATATCATACTACCTCACTGTTTCTCCCTTGCTGTGTATGTTCAAATATTTATATAATAATATAGGGTGAATTCATACATTGCATAAAAAGATTTTAACAGTAAGGGCTGTTTGTTTGCTTCATCCACAGTAAAGCTTTGCTATGGACTATGAGGAAGTAATGCATTTCTGGAGTAACTCTACTATAATTCCTGTGATTTTAATGTCACATAAAATATGACAATCTTTGTTATTACAGAGTGTACCTGTGTGATAAGAAACTAGAAATGTGCCCCGTTTGTCAATGCTTGAGCCACATTTATCCATACTGTCTTTGCACTACTAATACGGTTACTTCTAGTCTAGCCCATCTCATTATGGAAGCCGTTGAGCAACATACAAAAATCTTGCTGAAAAATGAAAATGGTGGAGCATGTTACAGAAGCTAAAAGAGTGCTTGAATTTTCCTACCACATCTTTCATCATCCAGGAAATTGGGAGACTTGGTTTCATCTCTGAGCTCTTCTAGATTGGGAATTACCCAAACACAAATTCTCTCCAGAGGAATACTTCTGCAAATAAAAAGTTGCAAAGCTAAAGCCTTGCAAAAGAACACAATCAGCCTTCACCAAAGTCAAATATACCCACCCCTTTCTACTGATTGACACTCAGCAAAACAGTGTGCATACTTGGTGGGAAACTTCAAAAACTGTATCTTGACAGGATCACTGAATCATTATTAGAATTGTTCACAGAACTCATACACCATCAGAAACAGCTACAATGAGAGACACACCAAAGCAAATGCCCAAAAGCGCACCAGAAACACCAAACACCCTCATCTATCCAAGTCAAGACCGACATTCAAAATATATAGAGCATTACACAAGGTTACAACTACTTAAACAACTGCTACAATGGAAACATGTATTTGAACGGCACATACCAAATGCAATTTTTTATATCCAGCTCATCAAATCTCCCTAAGCTATACAAAGCAAACAAAATCTCCCAGCACACACCAAGTCCACAAAGCCATCCCAATACCAACATCACAAGTCTAACCACAACAAACAAAAGTAATCAACAGCAACCATGCAAACCAATTCAGAACAAAACCAGAACCAAGAATCCTGACCACAGATACACAAAAGCTCCTGAGAGACATTAAATGTGCACCTAAGGATGAACAGAGAAAAGAACAGAAAAATATAATAGATTATAAAGGTATAGACAGTACATAGAATATAATACTAATAAAGTAGAAACAGATCAGCAGTACATTATGCAACAAAGAAGTATTACCCAAGAGCAAAATATTAATAATCTGAGAAAAAAATATATATTTCATTTTTAAAAGGAAAACATGGATCTTACATATGCAATCTAACATTAGGTATTGAAGAAGGACATGATATGAGAATATTAACCACAAATAAACATATTTACTTGTTTAGTAAAAATTAATTATCCTAGAAATAATTAAATAATTACATCTAAATAGTACTAGATTACCATATGACATTGCAATATGATTAATAAGTTAGTAAGACATAGATAATTTACCTTACTGCAGGAAGATACAGATTTCCCTTAGTAATAGTGACAAGAATATCTCACAAATCTATATGAATATAAAATTGAATGTATGGGAAGCTGAAACAAAATTGAAAGTTAATATATTAATACTAAATAAAATAAAATAATTTGTCCTTTAGTTTCTTTTTTTTATAATTTGTCTCCCAACTGGATATCTTGGTTTGTCTTTCAAGGAAAGAACTAGTCCAATCCATGTCTTCATTTTGTTCAAGAATGTTATTGACTTTTAAGAAAAAAACAGCTGCATCCAAATCTTTAGAAATCTTCATTTCTTCTTCTGAAATACCTTCAGTCTAGCAGGAAATAATACATGGACTTTAATCTTTTTCTTTAATTCTTTAATTAGGGGAAGAAAACATTTCCTTTTGGAAATAACTGTAGTGGAATAGCCATTGTCAAAATGAAAAATCCTGTCATCAAGTCTGACAGGAGATTTAATCCAGGCAGTTTTAAGAATTAATTCCTTTTATTGTGAGAGGAAAATCTGACAATTATAGATCTTGAAGTTGGTTTATTTTTTTGATGAAGAGGAAGAAGGCAGGGATCGATGTGCTGTCTCAATGTGAAAAGATGTTGCCTCAGGTAAATCCAATATATTGGGAAGCCAGGATGTTAAAAAGTCATGTTGTTACCTTCTATTTTCTCAGGAAGACCAAATATTCTGATATTATTTATACGTGACCTATTTTCAAGGTCATCATCTTTATTAAAAGAGATGTATTTGGTTTTAATAAGAATTGTGTTGTGTTCATCTTCCATTAATCTTCATTATACATCATTTAATGAGTCATCTATACTGGAAATCTATGATTTTTTGTTGTTGTAAAGCTTCTTGTATTTAGTCCATTTGCTTAGTGCATTTTTCTTTGAAATTATCCAGTTTAGTATCTATTCTGTCCATCTTGAATGATGATTTCTAGATATTACTGAGAAGAGACTGGACTTCTTTTTTAAATGAGTCCCAAGAGTCAGTTTTAAGATGACTCATTTCAAAGTTATTAGTAGAGACAATTTCCAGTAATGTATTTGACAGGAAAAATTAAAGATTTTAAAATAAAAATCTCGATACTATCATAGACAGTATACTACCTAAATATATTAGAATCTTTGTGAATATGGCTTCTAAGATAGTTTTAGTTTCAAAATTCCAGTCAAAGAAATATAAAAATAGCAGAGTAGGAGAAATCTGCTGCTACTCTGTCAACGTCTTCATCCTTGTCCATTTTCAAGTGCAACTTAGATCAATAGATGAGAAACAATTTACCCAAGTACAGCTCCCTGTACTGCTAATTGACACAGGTAGCCCCTAAATATGTTATCCCATGTATGGGTCCTCTCAACCTATTTATGGTATGATCCCAATTATTCTCATTAGGGGTAATATATAATTATTAACCATATAATGGGTAAGACCAATCTATAATGATATGGGATCAGTTATTTTGAGCACAAAAAGGCAAACTGGCCATGTTTAAAATGGCCCTCAAGGGCAGCTAGCCTAGTACTTACTTCGAAAAGTATTAAAGTGAAATGTGGAACTTCTCCTATAGGGCCATTTTTTATTTGCATGAAGATTGTGTGTGCTCACCATAATGGATTATAAGTACACTGTAACAACAGGTACATCCATACTGCAGTTGGTAAGATCCATTAGCAGATAAAGCCATTCTAGTCTGCCAGAACTTCAACTATGAAGTAGTTCTCTTATGACTCTGGTTCCTGATAACATGAAAGAGTACATATTCAAACAAATATAATGAAAAGGAAATAAAGCTAAGACTTTTCTTGTAGCCTGTGCTCTACTCACAGATCAATATTTATTGTAGACATGCTTAAGTTTTACATATGGAGTTATAAAACTTAGCTGCATGAATTGGTAGGGTAGAGCTCTCCTCAACATTTCCTGGGTTGTTGTCTCATGGGAGCATGGCTTTGATCACTATTGCTGTAAAAGAAGAGTTTGCATACCTATAGATTTAGGCTTTGTAAAAGCCAACCAGAAGGGTGACCACTAAAATCTGCAAGTCATAAATTCATGTGCCTGAAAAAAATGTGTTTTCCACAATTAATTATTGAAGTCATTAGTTAAAATGGGAAATAATCCATTTTTCTAAAAGAAAGCTAGATGGCTGTTCCTACATCCCACTCTAATACTTCTCATCCGTATACCTTTTCTACAGCTCTCTACTAATGCACAATACCCAAATCACTACTTTTACCAAACTATCATGCCTGCATATTTCCCTCAACCTTTATCACTCACTCTCTCCTTTGCCATTAACAGAATGGATTACACTCCTCCCTAGTTCTTGCCTCTTACACAAAATTCTCTCCTTACTCCTTTCTAGAACAAAATACCCATACCACATCCTAGCTCTTAGTTATAGGGCCCCTTCTACTAACCTCCTTTGTCATTGTATTAAACCTAACAAGGAACATTGAATGTAACCTTGACTCATATATCCTCCAACTTACTACAGCTTTTTACAATCCTCACTATCGTGTGTCCTTCTTAATCCTAATAGTATCAAAAATAAAACTGACCATATTAATGCATTTGTTCCTTGACCACAAGCTTGCAAGGTCTTGTAATGACTAAATCCAAGTTCAAGACCACTAACCCAAACCTTTTTCCTTCATACAAATCTGTCCTTAACTGTAGACCTAGAAAAATACCTGAGGAGGATCTCACCACTCTCGGATCAAGAAAATGCTTCTAGTGATCAGATTAAATCCATAGATCCATAACATGTTGGCTTATGGTCAGTAAATGAAACAAAACACAGCTTAATAGACAGGGTTAAAAGTATCAGTGTGAATACTGCAGCGTCAGCACCATATGCTTGCAGGATTTGGTTTTGGAAATTGTTTTTCATGTAACAAAATCTAAATATTATGGGGTGTTGCATACTTTTTAGCAGTGGTGAAATAGATCATGATGATTATATATGCAACTAGATATTTTTATTTATTGGTTGATCGATTGTCCTAAGAATGGAGTCTGGATGAAAGCTGCAAATAAAACACATATCAGTATATTGTGCACATATTTTTGTTTATTTTATCTACTCTCTTGGTACATTGCCACATTCTCCTTACTTGTCATAAATCATCAGTACAAGTAAAAATCACCTAAGCATTTAATAATTGCTCAACTTGCGAGAAAATACGGTAGATATTTACACACTGTACACTAAGGCACAGAAGCAGAGCCCACAAAAACATTAACTCACCAAAACAACCCCTAAACCAAAACTGACACCTTGGTTAAATTAAAATAAATAAACAATTAAATAAAATCAAGGAAAACAGTGAATGTATTTTCATTAGTTTTAAAGTAAACAAATAACTTCCCACACCAATAACAAACATCATATCAGAAGAGGTGCCACCAGTACATGAGGTGAACAGAGTAGTTATAGCAGTGCCTGCTGAGTTATCAATGAATGAGAAGCTAATAGAGGGTTGACAGCAAGCAATGAGATTTAAAAGGAGATTATGACATGACTTTCAACAGTGGAGCAGCATTCAGCAGAAGCAGGATTATTATGACAGGTTGAGTCATTGAATAATTTGAAGACTATTGCTGTGTTTGTTGGAGAAGGCATGTGTTTTTGTTTGAGGCAACTGGTGTAGAAGGTAAGGAAAAGAACAGTACAAAAATGACTCCAGCATCTGTAACTTATTTTGGGCTACAGGGCCTAGAAAGAAGACAACCTATAAAAAGGCAGGAGCAGAAGGAAGAAAGGCACTAGTAGCGGATACGTTTAACATTAAAGAACTTATTTCAGCAGAATAGCTGGTATGGTCTAAAGGCTTATTTTTTGTCTCAGGAAGGAGAGCAGATTTTTCAGACTTGATGATGTCTTTTAGACAATTTACAATAAATCTTATTTTAAAATACAGCTAACTCAATACTTGTCGAGAAACATCTAATACCTTTGTTCCCCAAACAACTTTACTGTAATGTTGTTTCGAGATATACATGAAGTTGATTTTATTAGCTATTTTAAAAGCATGGAATTCAGTAAAAAGAAAGTTTTACAATTTATCAAATATTAAAAGAAATATTTTGAAACTTTTAGCTTCTGACAGTGATGGGTAAATAACAATGGCAATAATGGATAATCAGCAATATGTTATATCTGTATGATGATTTTAATAGCTTATGAATCTCAGTACAAAAATGCAAATAAAGATTTATTTTACATTTTAGAAAAAAAAAATAGACCATTTGCTGATTAAGTTATTTAATTCCTCCCTTACCAAATTCAAGTCTAAATTGAACATCTGGATAAGGAATTAGACATTTTCTCTGGTTTGGCACCTGTGTCTCAAATGGATACATGTAGCCTATAAATGGTTCATTTTTCAGGCTCTTTCCTGTAAATGTTTCATTTCCCCGTGCTTACATTACCAGGAGTAGCAGAACTTGTCAGAGATTTGGGATGCATGGCTATGCTTAAAAGGGAGCCTACAGACCTGTGAAATAATTTTTTTCTCATCAGATTTTTGAGTTTCTGACTGAAGCAACTGAAGTTACCAGTGATCTTTGATAATAATTTAAGCAATACTTCATTTAGGCCTTAGCTGTTTACTAGAGAAACCAAAGCAACAGATGTCATTATCAAATTAGTGTGCTTATTAAATGTATTTCTGACAGTAAGAAACATTACTAGAAAGTACTGAAATGTTTCGAAGGGAAATGAAGATTTAAACAAAAAACACGGACACCAAAGGTTAGCGCTTTCATTCACATTAATATGCTGTGAACTTCATCAGAAAAACACTCTAACCACCCTAAAACAGCATTTAAATACTTAATTAGCAGTCACATGACTGAATAATTATAATTAAAAAGAAAGCTCATTTTTGTAAATGTAAAAAAATACATATAAAAATCCATATAGTGGAAATAGTAGAAGTAGTAAACATAATTAAAACGTTTTTTGTACATTCTAATAAATGTCATAAAATGAAGTTTTAAAAAAACTTTATAGCTTAGTTTGCAAAAAGCACTTTATGTTAATGGTGTCATTTAGACCTGGTGCACTATCTGCACCCAAGTAAATTTGCCATAGGGATTTCTTGCATTCTAACCAAGTATTATAATCACCCAAAAAAGTTTCTTGACTGACAGTATCTATCACTGAAAAAACAAATTTTTTGAAGTCAATACAAATACCAGCATGTTTTGCCAAAGCACTGGTTTGTTCTTTTTTCTTAATTGCTAAAAGATGTTCATAAGTACATCTTTTTAGACACCTAGTAGTCTTTCCTATGTAATAACTTGGGCAGGATAAACATTGTGCAACATATACTACCATTTCACTTTGACAAGTATAGTATCCTTTGGCCCAAAAAGTTATTTTTATGTGACTAAATTCCACTGAAGACATGTTACTGATGTACCTACACTGTCTACAAGAATTACAAGAATAACTACCTTTTTTCTGAATAAGTGCACTTTTTGTGTCAGTTTTGTTGTTGCAACACTGTTCTAATAAACTCTTGATGTTTGTAACTTTTTTATAAGTAAACAGAGGTTGCAGTCCTATAATCTTGCCTAAATCTATATTACCTAGTACAATTTTCCAATTGTCAACTATAATTTTTCTAATGGTCCACATCTCATTAACTATAGGAAGTGGAAATGAACATATAAAGCTGTTATTCAAATTCTTGGAGTGGTCACTGATACCCTGTCCTTCATTCAATGATTCAAACTGGGTGTGACCTCTCAAAATTGGACTTGCCTTGCCATCTCTTTACTTTAGAACTTCATTTTCTATTTGGTTCAGCCATAATCTGTCATAACCTCTAGCCTCAAATAAAGTTCTCAAAACCTCCCTTTCTTTTGTACAGTCAGTATCTGATGTAGTTAATCTACTAAGCCTAATTAGTTGTCCTTTAACAACACCCTTTTTATATGAGGAGGATGGAGGCTGTCTCTATGTAGATATTGGTTGGCAAACACTGGCTTTCTATAAATGCTACTAATGAACTGTTTGGACTGAAAGTCAAATGTCAAATTTAAATCCAAAAATTTAAGACTACAACCAAAACCACTGATGGTGAACTTTATGAAATCAGTAGAATTGTTTAAGTCCAAAGCTAGAGTTGCCCCTGCTTTTGCTAACTTTGTGATGGCAAATTGGGAAAACATGTTTCTTATTAAACACAGGTTGTTTGATAGGATACTGATATATTGCCGTTACATTGATGATCTCTTTTTACTTTGGCAACGTAGCTATGAAGATTTCGAAATGCTAGTGAATCTATAGATATATATATATATATATATATATATATATATATATATATATATATATATATATATACATACATATCTATATATATATCTATCTATCTATCTATATATATATATATATATATATATATATATATATATATATATATATAAATATATATATATATATATATATATATATCAATATATATATATATATATATATATATATATGGGTCTACCTGAGTTAGTGAAATGCCAGAAGACCGACAAGAGGCCCAGAAGATCGACAAGTCAGAAGACCGACGTGACAGATGAAAACACCGGCCGAGGATGCCGACATGGGAAAAGGCTGTGTAAGTATGCAGTAGTGACGGACATTTGGGTGCGAGTAAGGTAAGTGTGGATATTGACGTGTGTGGGGATAGGGGTGGGTTAAGTGAGTTAGGGTTAGGAGCGGTCAGGTAAGTGTGCGGTAGTGATTGTGTTTGGGTTAGGGCGGGTTAAGTGAGTTAGGGTTAGGAGCGGGTCAGGTAAGTGTGGTAGTGATTGTGTTTGGGTTAGGGGTGGGTTAAGTGAGTTAGGTTAGGAACGGTCAGGTAAGTGTGCGGTAGTGATTGTGTTTGGGTTAGGGGTGGGTTAAGTGAGTTAGGGTTAGCCGGGTTAGCTGAGTATCGATAGTGACGGACCTTAGGGTTAGGGTTTGGGTTAGGGTTGTAGATAGTTGTGTATGTGAGGTTTAGTGTGGGTTTGTAGGGATTTTGGTGTGCTTGTGTTGTGTGTGTGGTTTTTGGACAGGGAATGTGATTTGTTTGTTGATTGTTGTGATTGTGGTGTGTGCAGTGTATGAGGTTTCGTGTTTGTGTACCGTCGGTTATTTCGTTGTCGGGCATGTGGGGTTTCGTGTTTTTGCACCGTTGGTTATGTGGTTTCGGTGATTGCGTTGTCAGTCTTCTGGCGTGTCGATTATGTCAGGTAGAACCATATATATATATATATATATATATATATATATATATATATATATATATATATATATATATATTTATATATATATACACACACACACATTGAGTAGCTCATGTAAGTATACATAGAATAATCTAAATTAATTTTCTTTAACACTACAAATATTATCAAAATAATGTCAACTCCAATACATTTCAGCATTGCAAATGATTGATAATTGTGTAGCTCATGTAGGTATACGTAGAATAATCTAAACTAATTTCTTTAACACTACAAATATTATCAAAATATTGTCAACTCCAATAAATATCAGCATTGCAAATGATTGATAGATGCATGGGAAAACATTGAAAACTGGTCACATCAAAAGTCTACACTACACATAATCAACATCCGCAAGCTGCAGTTATCCAGGCCAGATTATGCTGGAATGGTAAAACAGCTCATTATTATATGATGTACATGTTGCATTTATACATGACTATTTCATTAAAAAAAAAATGATAGGCCTATGATGCAGCATCTTGTTCTTCTTTTTAATATGTCTAACAAGCTAACATCACACAAAATGCCATTTTTATATAACGTGAATGTATTATCACTAAATGCTGACATATCCATAGTTATGATATACACCTGCTTTGCTGCTTAATGTATACTGCATTACAAGTAAACGACATGTCAGCTAAACAGTACTCTGTCAACTATACTCTGTCACCTATATTACACAGTACTAAACAGTACTCTATGATGTGGGTGACATATGTATAGCTTTTGCACATTACAGCATTACGGGAAATGGTTCTCTGTACTTTCAATGACTGTGAACATCCCTTTGAGGTAGTGGTAGTTTGCTTTGGTAACAATGATGTGAACAAATGGATTTCTCTCTTTACAAGATACTGCTGACTCCATGAGTTGTCCACCTGGAACCTTTGGGTATGTCTATGACAATGTGCACAGCCAAAAATGTAAACATCTTCTAAATATGGAAAGACACCTATTTGTTTTAAGAGGTAAAGAGGCAAAGTGGTTGCCAATTAAAGTTAGCATACATGAGTCTAGACGGTTTGTCATTCACAGCACTTCTGATGAGAAGGAAGTTAAAAAATAAATGTTATGCACCAGCATGCACCTGATGATCAACTGACTTTGAAATATGAAAAGAGGAATAGTCTGAATGCTTGAGCTGGACTGGCACATGAACCATCATATGTGGTACTGGCTGATTGCCTTGAAGGGACAATAACTCAAGTTACAAATGTAATGCCATTGTGGTGTAAGCTATTAGAAACAATGGGAAGGATGAGCAGAAAATGTTTATCAACTGCATGCAAAGAACCACAAGAAGTCTACAACATTAATCCAATCCAACATCGTTGAGAATAAACAATGATCAGTGGTGGTATAAAAATTATATTGATACTGTCTCATGTATTGGCATGACTGTGATATGAACTGATGAGAACAGTAGTATTTTGTGCGCAAGTCAAATATGGATTACAGATAAAGATAGACCATGTAGACAATTATGTATGATTCATGACATGACTATTACACAAATTACATTTTGTCAATAACTGGTAAACTAAGTCTCAAAAATATTTTATATATATATATATATATATATATATATATATATATATATATATCAACAGAGGTAGATATAGATACATGCAATATAATGTGTCAATTTGTTTATGTAATTATTGAATGTGATTTCAAGGTATGCTTGATTTTGAACATGTAACTAATTTGTGCAAGCAGAACAACGAGGCAGGGGCAGTAGTTAAGGGTTGTTCTTTTTAGTACTATCAGAATATTTGGAGAAAGATTCAATCTTTACATTTAATTAAACTGTATTGAACTTATATCTGTATTGAACTTATTTAGAGTTTCAGTCTACTAGCAGAATGATAATGTGTGTGCCATCTGTTTACAGAGTTGAAACATTGGAAACATGAATCACACAGGGAGAGATAAGTTTCCATAGGAAATGTTGCAGTTTGTCTTCACAAACCCCAAAAATTCCAAAGAAAGACAACTTCTATATCACAATTTACCCTTATATTTGACTATTAATTCTGGGAATATATTGATTTGTTATCTGAAGTGTTACCTAAAAACTCCATAGAGGTATGGCATTGCCAAGTGCAATGTCTGATGGAATGTAAAATAGCAGACTTAAGGGCTGTCAAAATTTAACTGTGAAGATGCAACAATGAATGAGTCAGCAGAGGGAAAACATGTCATGGCAGAAATATTTACACATTGTCATGTCAAATAGAGAGTCATAAACACTGCTGGACTTATTTAAGGCAGTGACTGTCTCTACTGACATTTGACTGGTAGAAAGTTCCCTTTGGGTGTCTGTAGTGCTCCATAGTTTATTTTCATTGTGTGCTGGTGTAATCATCAAGATGTTCTCACCAGCCGACTATCATGATTATTTTACCTCATAATAAGGAAATTATATGTAGTATAATTAAATGCCAACAAGTACTTAATCGTAGTCTTATATATACATATATATATATATATATATATATATATATATATATATATATATATATATATATGTGTGTGTGTGTGTGTGTGTGTGTGTATACCTCAGTGTGCCACTCAACCACAGCCCATAAGGCACTCTAATCATAGGTGACTCTATAGCCAGGCACATTGATGTTCCACTCACCAGGCTAAACAAGAAGAAAGTTACTGTCAGCTGCCTGTCCGGTGCCAGGATTCACCCCATAATCCATCCACTCAGGTCACTCCACAACAAGTACAAATATGACTCTGTCATTGTTCATTTCTCCCTTGACTACATGAAAAGAGACATGGAGGAGCTCTCTGATCTTGTAGCCCAGGCAGGTATGACCCTAGCCCTCAGTAGCATCCTGCCATCACCCAAAATGATACCATAGTACAAGGACAAAATGATTGACTTCAACAATTGGCTAGCTTCTGTATCCAGTATTTGTCTGCCTGGGATGACATGATCGACAGACCACGAGGCTTTGCCAGAGATGGCCTGCACCTGTCACCCTTGGGATTCGGGATACTGGCTAAGGCTCTTATAGTGCCTTTTTTAGGCAAGGTTCAAATGACAAATTCACCACTGTAAAAGGTACAAGCAAGCAAAATCTGAGGATAATGCTACTCAATGCTAGAAGTCTAAACCTCAAAATGCACTCATGCAAGGCACTCCTTAAAATAGAGAACATCGACATCTGTCAGTGACAGAGACCTGGTTCAAAGCTCCAGAGAGCACCCCTGCATTACCAGGCTATAATTCATACCACACCTTAAGCACTAAAGGCGGAGGCATGTCCATATTCATTAAGGATATCCACACCTCCAGGCTAGTTGCACAGCATAAAGCATCCGAGATTATCCAAGTGCAACTAACTCTGGGCAAGACCGCAATCCAAATTCTAGCTTGCTACAGACCCCCCACCATGCCCCAGGATTCCCACTCCTCATTTCTTGATACACTGGAAAATATTAGCCTACAACCCAACACCCTAATAATGGGTGATTTCAACTACCTCACCATTAACTGGGAAAACTACTCATGGACCAACTCTTTGAATTCATAAATTCCAATGCCTTGGATCAACTTATTCATACCCCCACTAGAGGGAGCAATATCCTAGACCTGGTCATTAAGAGGTCAATTCCTTGTTGGTCATATCTAGCCACAAGCTAATCACCCTAGACATCCACATCCCGCCCCACCCCCATTAGGAAACCACTGTAAAAACTTCTCCAAAGCCAACTTCTAAGACAGAAGTGGCAAACTTACACCCATGCAGACGGACAATAGAACACTGTTCTAATAAACTCTTAATGTTTGTAACTTTTTTATAAGTAAATAGAGGTCGCAGTCCTATAATCTTGCCTAAATCTATATTACCTAGTACAATTTTCCAATTGTCAACTATAATTTTTCTAATGGTCCACATCTCATTAACTATAGGAAGTGGAAATGAACATGTAAAGCTGTTATTCAAATTCTTGGAGTGGTCACTGATACCCTGTCCTTCATTCAATGATTCAAACTGGATGTGACCTCTCAAAATTGGACTTGCCTTGCCGTCTCTATACTTTAGAACTTCATTTTCTATTTGGTTCAGCCATAATCTGTCATAACCTCTAGCCTCAAATAAAGTTCTCAAAATCTCCCTTTCTTTTGTAAAATCAGTATCTGATGTAGTTAATCTACTAAGTCTAATTAGTTGTCCTTTAACAACACCCTTTTTCATATGAGGAGGATGGAGGCTGTCTCTATGTAGATATTGGTTGGCAAACACTGGCTTTCTATAAATGCTACTAATGAACTGTTTGGACTGAAAGTCAAATGTCAAATTTAAATCCAAAAATTTAAGACTACAACCAAAACCACTGATGGTGAACTTTATGAAATCAGTGGAATTGTTTAAGTCCAAAACTAGAGTTGCCCCTGCTTTTGCTAACTTTGTGATGGCAAATTGGGAAAACATGTTTCTTATTAAACACAGGTTGTTTGATAGGATACTGATATATTGCCGTTACATTGATGATCTCTTTTTACTTTGGCAACGTAGCTATGAAGATTTCAAAATGCTAGTGATCTATCTATATATATATAGCTATATATCTATATATATATATATATATATATATATATATATATACACATACATATCTATATATATATCTATCTGTATCTATCTATATATATATATATATATATATGTATATATATATATATCTATATATATATATATATATATATATATATATATATATATATATATATATATATATATATATATATGGGTCTACCTGAGTTAGTCGAAATGCCAGAAGACCGACAAGCGAATCGCGAGGCCCAGAAGATCGACAAGTCAGAAGACCGACGTGACAGATGAAAACACCGAGGATGCCGACATGGGAAAAGGCTGTGTAAGTATGCAGTAGTGACGGACATTTGGAGTAAGGTAAGTGTGGATATTGACGTGTGGGGATAGGGGTGGGTTAAGTGAGTTAGGTTAGAGCGGTCAGGTAAGTAGTGATTGTGTTTAAGCGGGTTAAGTGAGTTAGGGTTAGGAGCGGTAAGTGTGCGGTAGTGATTGTGTTTGGGTTAGGGTTAAGGAGTTAGGGTTAGGAACGGTCAGGTAAGTGTAGTGATTGTGTTTGGGTTAGTGGGTTAAGTGAGTTAGGGTTAGGGCGGTTAGCTGAGTATGCGATAGTGACGGACCTTAGGGTTAGGGTTTGGGTTAGGGTTGTAGATAGTTGTGTATGTGAGGTTTAGTGTGGGTTTGTAGGGATTTTGGTGTGCTTGTGTTGTGTGTGGTTTTGGACAGGGAATGTGATTTGTTTGTTGATTGTTGTGATTGTGGTGTGTGCAGTGTATGAGGTTTCGTGTTTGTGTACCGGTTATTTCGTTGTCGGGCATGTGGGGTTTCGTGTTTTTGCACCGCTGGTTATGTGGTTTCGGTGATTGCGTTGTCAGTCTTCTGGGATTATGTCAGGTAGAACCATATATACATACATATCTATATATATATATATATATATATATATATATATATATATATATATATATATATATATACACACACACACACATTGAGTAGCTCATGTAAGTATACATAGAATAATCTAAATTAATTTTCTTTAACACTACAAATATTATCAAAATAATGTCAACTCCAATACATTTCAGCATTGCAAATGATTGATAATTGTGTAGCTCATGTAGGTATACACAGAATAATCTAAACTAATTTCTTTAACACTACAAATATTATCAAAATAATGTCAACTCCAATAAATATCAGCATTGCAAATGATTGATAGATGCATGGGAAAACATTGAAAACTGGTCACATCAAAAGTCTACACTACACATAATCAACATCCACAAGCTGCAGTTATCCAGGCCAGATTATGCTGGAATGGTAAAACAGCTCATTATTATATGATGTACATGTTGCATTTATACATGACTATTTCATTTAAAAAAAAAATGATAGGCCTATGATGCAGCATCTTGTTCTTCTTGTTAATATGTCTAACAAGCTAACATCACACAAAATGCTATTTTTATATAACGTGAATGTATTATCACTAAATGCTGACGTATCCATAGTTATGATATACACCTGCTTTGCTGCTTAATGTATACTGCATTACAAGTAAACGACATGTCAGCTAAACAGTACTCTGTCAACTATACTCTGTCACCTATATTACATAGTACTAAACAGTACTCTATGATGTGGGTGACATATGTATAGCTTTTGCAGCCGCTACATTACAGCATTACGGGAAATGGTTCTCTGCACTTTCAATGACTGTGAACATCCCTTTGAGGTAGTGGTAGTTTGCTTTGGTAACAATGATGTGAACAAATGGATTTCTCTCTTTACAAGATACTGCTGACTCCATGAGTTGTCCACCTGGAACCTTTGGGTATGTCTATGACAATGTGCACAGCCAAAAATGTAAACATCTTCTAAATATGGAAAGACACCTATTTGTTTTAAGAGGTAAAGAGGCAAAAGAAAAACGGTGGTTGCCAATTAAAGTTAGCATACAAGAGTCAAGACGGTTTGTCATTCACAGCACTTCTGATGAGAAGGAAGTTAAAAAATAAATGTTATGCACCAGCATGCACCTGATGATCAACTGACTTTGAAATATGAAAAGAGGAATAGTCTGAATGCTTGAGCTGGACTGGCACATGAACCATCATATGTGGTACTGGCTGATTGCCTTGAAGGGACAATAACTCAAGTTACAAATGTAATGCCATTGTGGTGTAAGCTATTAGAAACAATGGGAAGGATGAGCAGAAAATGTTTATCAACTGCATGCAAAGAACCACAAGAAGTCTACAACATTAATCCAATCCAACATCGTTGAGAATAAACAATGATCAGTGGTGGTATAAAAATTATATTGATACTGTCTCATGTATTGGCATGACTGTGATATGAACTGATGAGAACAGTAGTATTTTGTGCGCAAGTCAAATATGGATTACAGATCGTAAGCAAAGATAGACCATGTAGACAATTATGTATGATTCATGACATGACTATTACACAAATTACATTTTGTCAATAACTGGTAAACTAAGTCTCAAAAATATTTTATATATATATATATATATATATATATATATATATATATATATATATATATATATATATATATCAACAGAGGTAGATATAGATACATGCAATATAATGTGTCAATTTGTTTATGGGGTAATTATTGAATGTGATTTGGTGGCATCGCCAAAGCAAGGTATGCTTGATTTTGAACATGTAACTAATTTGTGCAAGCAGAACAACGAGGCAGGGGCAGTAGTTAAGGGTTGTTCTTTTTAGTACTATCAGAATATTTGGAGAAAGATTCAATCTTTACATTTAATTAAACTGTATTGAACTTATATCTGTATTGAACTTATTTAGAGTTTCAGTCTACTAGCAGAATGATAATGTGTGTGCCATCTGTTTACAGAGTTGAAACATTGGAAACATGAATCACACAGGGAGAGATAAGTTTCCATAGGAAATGTTGCAGTTTGTCTTCACAAACCCCAAAAATTTCAAAGAAAAACAACTTCTATATCACAATTTACCCTTATATTTGACTATTAATTCTGGGAATATATTGATTTGTTATCTGAAGTGTTACCTAGGGCACAAAACTCCATAGAGGTATGGCATTGCCAAGTGCAATGTCTGATGGAATGTAAAATAGCAGACTTAAGGGCTGTCAAAATTTAACTGTGAAGATGCAACAATGAATGAGTCAGCAGAGGGAAAACATGTCATGGCAGAAATATTTACACATTGTCATGTCAAATAGAGAGTCATAAACACTGCTGGACTTATTTAAGGCAGTGACTGTCTCTACTGACATTTGACTTGTAGAAAGTTCCCTTTTGGGGTGTCTGTAGTGCTCCATAGTTTATTTTCATTGTGTGCTGGTGTAATCATCAAGATGTTCTCACCAGCCACGACTATCATGATTATTTTACCTCATAATAAGGAAATTATATGTAGTATAATTCTGCGCAAATGCCAACAAGTACTTAATCGTAGTCTTACATATATATATATATATATATATATATATATATATATATATATATATATGTGTGTGTGTGTGTGTGTGTGTGTGTGTGTATACCTCAGTGTGCCACTCAACCACAGCCCATAAGGCATAACAACGTACCCAACACTCTAGTCATAGGTGACTCTATAGTCAGGCACATTGATGTTCCACTCACCAGGCTAAACAAGAAGAAAGTTACTGTCAGCTGCCTATCCGGTGCCAGGATTCACCCCATAATCCATCCACTCAGGTCACTCCACAACAAGTACAAATATGACTCTGTCATTGTTCATTTTGGTGCGAATGACCTGAGACGTACCTCCCTGGACTACATGAAAAGAGACATGGAGGAGCTCTCTGATCTTGTAGCCCAGGCAGGTATGACCCTAGCCCTCAGTAGCATCCTGCCATCACCCAAAATGATACCATAGTACAAGGACAAAATGATTGACTTCAACAATTGGCTAAGCTTCTGGTGTCATTCTAAGGGGATCCAGTATTTGTCTGCCTGGGATGACATGATCGACAGACCACGAGGCTTTGCCAGAGATGGCCTGCACCTGTCACCCTTGGGATTTGGGATACTGGCTAAGGCTCTTGCCACCCCTATAGTGCCTTTTTTAGGCAAGGTTCAAATGACAAATTCACCACTGTAAAAGGTACAAGCAAGCAAAATCTGAGGATAATGCTACTCAATGCTAGAAGTCTAAACCTCAAAATGCACTCACGCAAGGCACTCCTTAAAATAGAGAACATCGACATCTGTCAGTGACAGAGACCTGGTTCAAAGCTCCAGAGACCACCCCTGCATTACCAGGCTATAATTCATACCACACCTTTCGGCCACCTAACCCAGACCGAAGCACTAAAGGTGGAGGCATGTCCATATTCATTAAGGATATCCACACCTCCAGGCTAGTTGCACAGCATAAAGCATCCGAGATTATCCAAGTGCAACTAACTCTGGGCAAGACCGCAATCCAAATTCTAGCTTGCTACAGACCCCCCACCATGCCCCAGGATTCCCACTCCTCATTTCTTGATACACTGGAAAATATTAGCCTACAACCCAACACCCTAATAATGGGTGATTTCAACTACCTCACCATTAACTGGGAAAACTACTCATGGACCAACTCTTTTGCTCAACATTTTCTGGAATTCATAAATTCCAATGCCTTGGATCAACTTATTCATACCCCCACTAGAGGGAGCAATATCCTAGACCTGGTCATTACCAACATGGGCGACCGGTGTTCCACACCAGAGGTCAATTCCTTGTTGGTCATATCCAGCCACAAGCTAATCACCCTAGACATCCACATCCCGCCCCCACCCCCCATTAGGGAAACCACTGTAAAAAACTTCTCCAAAGCCAACTTCACGCTTCTTAAGACAGAAGTGGCAAACTTCATGACACCCATGCAGACGGACAATAGAGGTACGACTGCTGAATCCTACACAAATGTACTTTATAAGCACTTACACGAGTACATGGATCATGCTATCCCTAACAGAACCAAGATGCTATCCTCCAAAAAAAGATAGCCAATCTAGTGGTCTTCTGCCATAAACAAACTCTACAACAGAAGAAAGAAACTGTTGCAAAAACAAGTAAAATCCCATGACTGGAGGAACTCCCTGGTCAGCCTCAGTAAGAAGCTGAGATCCGTCATAAAATCCTCAAAAGCTAATTACAAAACCAAAATTGCCACTGACTCTAAGAACAGCCACAAAGCATTCTATAGCTATGTCAAGAATCTCAATGGCAACACTCAGATCTGCTCTGAGTTACAGCACAATAGCATTAAATATACTGAACCAACTGATATTGCCAACATCCTGGCAGATAGGTTAAGTGCTAACTTTACCCCCTCTCACCCCCTAGAGGGCCCATCTCTATACCGCAAGAATGCAAAGTTCCTGTAATCATGGTTGCACAGATAAAAAACACACTCTCCAAAGCCATGAACACAGCATCCATGGGACCTGACAATATCCCAGGCTTCTTTCTACATGAAATACAGAATGAACTGGCACCCCACCTAAGTATCATGTTCAGTCATAGCCTCACCTCAGGCTTTGTGCCCACTGAATGGCACACCATGACAGTTATCCCACTCCACAAATGGGGAGCCACAATGGACCCCTGGAACTACTGCCCCATTAGCCTGACGAGCCTGGTCTGCAAGGCCATGGAATGTGTCATCATGGAATTCATAAACAAAGACATTGGTAATCTCCAAACTCTGGAACCCACCCAGTTCAGGTTTGTAGAAGGAAGATCATGTATCCTAAACCTGATAGACTTCTTTGAAGCAGTCACCAAAGCCATAGATGAGGGTAAGGTGGTTCGCACAGCCTATCCAGATCTCACCAAGGCTATCGATACCATCCCCTACTCTAGAATTATAGATAAACTCACTAAACTAGGTATAAATCCCTATGTCACAAGATAGGTTGCCAACTGGCTCATGGACAGAACACACACTATGAAAGTAGAAGACACCAAATCCGACTTCAGACCAGTGACAAATGGAGTACCACAAGGTTCAGTCCTGGGTCCGCTCCTGTTCGGTATCTAATTCTCTGAAGTACAGACTAACACAGAAGGATTTTGGCTTACAGAGTTTGCAGATGACTGCAAACTGGGAGCCATAATCAAAACTCCTAACGATGTGGGCATCCTACAAAAGGGCCTCACTGAGACAGATGCCTGGTGTTAAAGCCATGGCCTGAAGCTCAGTGCCAAAAAGTGCATTGTGATCTCCTTTGGTAAAAACTCTGTACCCATTAACTACCACATAGGTGGTAGTTTACTTAACACTGAAAGTGTGATAAGAGACCTTGGGACACAGGTGGACAGTAGTCACTCCTTTGATAATCACATCACCACAATGGTCAGGAAATCCTTCTACGTGGCACACCTTATCACAAAAGGTTTCTCATCCAGAAAAAAAGAGGTAATTGTTCCCCTCTACTCATCACTCATTAGACCCATTATAGAGTACAGTGCCCCTCACAAGACATCTACAACAACTGGAAAGACCACAGAAATACCTCACAAAGAGGGTTACTGGCCTCAAACAGATACCCTACGCAGACCGTCTCAATAAACCCCAGCTTTACTCCTTCGCATATCGCCTACTCAGAGGTGATCTCTGCCTAACATACAAAGCTATGTCAAACCCAGAGCTGTTGGACATGCTCCACTTAAAGAAATCCCAATCCCTCTGAACTACACGCTGTAGGGATCTAAACCTTGTCACCACAATAAATAGAACATGCTGGAGGGATAGATTCCTGTCCCAGAGACTTCCCATACTCTGGAACAGACTACCTATCTATGTCAAACAGAGCTCCTCATTAGGACTCTTCAAGAAAAATCTTGATGATTGGATGGGAAATAGGAAATTCACCCTGGGGATCACTTCTGTGGCTCTGCTCGACAGGGGCACAGGAAAATAATTTTCTTGGGTGACGAAAGCAAGGGTACCTTTTTGCCTAGGCTTATATAGGCCCTAGGGCCAATAGCCTAGTACCTACTTATATATATATATATATATATATATATATATATATATATATATATATATATATATATATATATATATATATATATATATATATATATATATATATATATATACATATGTATATAAATAAATATCTGGAAGCAGGAATCACATTAAGCAGCAAAAACATATATCACAGTTATAGATATTTTTAAAAATAGTCACACAAGTGATTATCTTTATGCTTACATATACAGTGAAACGATAAGCACACTACGCTAATTCATAAGATAAGCACATATTGTGTAAATACATGTTTACTGAAGGAATTATGCAGTGAATAATATTTAAACATTAAGGTATTAAATCACAGACATAAATCTTTTATTTTGTTTGATGTGCAGGCAACACATTTTGACTGACAAGTTTCATTATTCTTCATATTATACTCTACAAATGTACATAAACATGTTAATGTTTGCATGGCTGTAATGTTTCTTTCATACAGAAGAAATATTCACAGTCATAAATAACAATGCATTAATGATATAAATGTGCCTGTATTATCTAATTGTTAAATAATCCCATTATCACTGAACACTTTTTAGAGGTCTTGGCTGCCACATTACTTACAATTGGAGGTCCTGAGGGTTTGATGCCCAGATACATTTTTCAGATGTAGAATGCTGACAACAATCCCAAGTGATATTTTGTGTTGACATTGTTTAGCATGATATCGGATAAAACCAGTACATCTTTACATTCCATGCTGCAGTACTCATGTTGCTGACACATTGCATGATGTATGAACTTGGCTGGTTATACGAAAGTGGTTTTGTGCACTGCTCAGCAAAGGAAATATTTTAAGTCAGTATTGCATATCTCTTTTTCCCATTCTGATGTTGACATTTTCAGCTTGCAGTTGTTGGTAATGTGCACTGTCGATGTTTGATGCTGCCAATTGTCAGTACTTTTACATGCAGTTGTTATTTTCAATGTCAATATTTAATGGAGTTGAACACTGTCTTCATAATATTTGCACTGACAACTAAAAACAGTTCAGATTAATTTATATTTACCCGTGTATGCATGTGTATGTGTGAGTTCATCCGCACACATCTGTATTTGTTTGATTGGGTTACGGGTTTTATGTTTCTAAGGAAATTTATACAAAGTGTTAGGAAGCAGCTAAAATATAAAATTAAACTTGTGATTTTTTTTTCCTCATTGGCAGACTACAGATTAAAGTTTGCATGTTAGGAGAATCACCAGGGTGACTGCAGATTGTTTGCACATTTACTGAAGCAGTAGGATGTCAGGGTATTCATTATTGTTGCACATATTGCATAATTCGGGAAACTGTGAAACAAGTACTGGGAAGTAGTTAGCTAGTAAAAGCATGTCAATATGGTGAATTACATTGATGATTTTATTTTCACTGGAGTTATAATTAATTTTAAGAGGAGATGCTGAGTAGCAGGAGCTAAAATATAGATAAAAGGATTATTGATCTTATCGGTCTGGATATTTGCAGACAGTGGCACTTGTGATGTTAGAACTTAAGAATAACTGCAGCATCTGATACTAGTGATGTAGATGATGCAGACAGCATACAACTAGTTTTCCTGATAATTTCAAAACCCACCACAATTATTCAGGTTTGCATGCCAACTGCAATATGAGACGTCATTCTAACATTTCACATTAAGCCGCGGTGGTGCAGCATTAGCATTGTCACCTCACAGCCAGAGGTTCTCCTGTTCTATTCTCGGCTGGAGTGCCTTCTTTGTGGAGTCTGCATGTCCTTCCCGTGATTGAGTAGCATTTGAAAGACATGCGTGAACGGGTGTGCCTTCGTTGAAGGTTGGGCGTCGGGCTGGCACCTTGGCACCGTAAAAATCTACTGCCAATAATTACCTGACCAGAGTTCTGCTGTGGTGATCCCTAACCGGAAAAAACTGAAAGAAAAAGATTTTAACATTTGACATTACTGTTCAAGGGCTTGCATAATGAAGTGAGTTTGGCTTAGTTTAGCACAAGGACACCTACAGCAACAATGTCTTTATGTAGATGCAGAGCATAGCCGAGAAGCTGTTGTTTACTTCTTGTTACAGCACACAGAACAAAAGCAGAAGTTACTAAAACCTTATACTGTCTATGACAAAGGTGATGTTGGAAACAAATAATTGTCAGGATAGTTAAACAATGATTCCAGTTATTTTGCTCAGGGTATCCGAGGAACTGTCAGGCAGGAATTCTCACAAATGCTGTATGCTGTGAGCCTGACAAGCAGGAAGAGATCTCTGAGCTCATTAGTAACTGAGGCAATGTTGGACTACTGTTTTTTTTTTTTTTTTATTGCCAGGAGTTTCAAGATTTATTTTTATAATACTAGAGTGAATTACAGTAGGGGTATCATTTCTGTGAAATGCAATAAAACTAAAATGTGTGCTGCTCAGGCACTGAGAACTGAAAATCATCCATTCACTTTTAGAGCTACATGTCTTCCTGAGTTCACTTGTCTTAACTAGGTTAGTCACCAATCCATAATTCTGAGACTATTGATTCACAAAATAGTTGCTCTTAACACTTGTCCTCCAACAGTTCACAAACAGAGATTACTACTTCCTACAAATACTGAAACTTCTGCCTTTTAGCATTTCCACAAACTCATCCTGCCTCCTAAGATAAATAAAATAGAAATCTATTGAACACACACACACACACACACACACACACACACACACACACACACACACACACACATATATATATATATATATATATATATATATATATATATATATATGAGAGTACTCATTATAATCAAATGTTCCTAATTTCGAACATGTCTAATACCAGCAGAAGTGATCAAAAGTCAAGGCAAGGCTGTGCACAGTGGGGACTGAGGAACTTGCCCTTCCCCTTTATTGAGCAATCTCAGAGTTGGTATATTTAATTAGTGGTGGTGGGGCTTTACCCTTGCAGAAAAGGTATCTGTTTTGTTTTTTCATTCTTTTTGCTTTTGATCACTACGGATTGATCATTAGCCTTTTGACATTTGTGTACTTCAATATTTCAAAGATCATGCATATATATATATATATATATATATATATATATATATATATATATATATATATATATATATATATATATATATATATATATATATATATATATATATATATATATATATATATATATATATATATATATATATATAGATATATATATATATATATATATATATATATATATATATATATATATATATATATATATGGGTCTACTTTTTAATTTCAAAATGCCGCAGTCTCGAGATTCATAAAATTGAGTCCACAATCTCGAGGTTATGAAATCTAGAAACCAAGAAGTGAACTAAAAAAAAAAATGAAAACATGTAAAACCATGTTTTACCCCCCTGCACACCCCATACCTCTTGCAACATATGCAACTATGATCTCATAATGGCCCAAAGGGAATGAAGCAGTGGAAAGGATAAGATATGCTGGTGTCATACAAAGTGTGACATAGAGAAGCTAGAGTTATATGGATATGAAACATTAAGGAAGCTTGTCTGCCTGAGTGTATGAGGAGGCAGAATTTAATGTGAACTGTCGTTAAAAAATTAAGCAATCTATGGGGAGGTTAGGTACAGTGCATGTGTGGAGAAAAAATGTGGTAGAGTGACATAATTTACTTTTGCAGTGTAGGAAGGTAATCAATAAGCAGATGAGCTTTGATCTTGGAGGATGATAAAACGCTGTATGAGGTGAGGACTATAGGCTTTCTTGAAAGAGATATCAATTCACTCCCTAGTGGTCATACTATGGAGTGGGGAGGAGATAAGAAGGGTATGCAGAAGTTGCAATGGATACCAAGCATGTGGAAAGGCTAAGGTCAAATAGAAAAGGTACAGGTGATGTGATCCAAAGGAATGCAATTGGATAGACAGAGGTATGACTCAAACAGTGGGGTGGTCTCAAGGCAGCTAAGATGGCATAACAGATATACTGTAAAGGATGTCTGAACTGACGGAGGCAGAATGGGAAAGGAAAGTAAGACATTGTGTATAGATGGAAGTGAATGATGGTGTATAGGAACACGTGTTAGAGAAGTTGTTACTGGACAGAGAGGGTGGAAGTGAATGATGGTGTATAGGAACACGTGTTAGAGAAGTTGTTACTGGACAGAGAGGGTGGAATCAAAGAGCTGCAGTAGGAATTGGAGGAGACAGAGCAGGAACAGATGCAAGCAGAAATTGAGAGGAAGGAAGAAGTGGATGACTAAAGGAAGACAGATGTCAAGTTATTTCCTTTCTCTAATCATCATACTGCGAAGGCCGGTTTGTGACTCCGGTGAATTTTTTTTACATACTTGTACAGTTTCTTTTTTGAATGTACAATGCATTTTTGAATTTTACTTGTTTATTTTGTATTGTTAACTACTTTTATTCTCAATCTGTAAAACTTGCAATTTTGTATTTTTTTAATTGTATTTCTTGTGACTGTGGAGCTTTTCTTCCCGAGCCTCCACTGATAAAGGGCGTTAGCTCAGTCAGACTAACCCAGTCAACAAATTCATATAAATAAATAAATAAATAAATAAATAAATAAATAAATAACACATTATTAGTATGCAAGCTTTGGGACAAAAGAAGGTGGTATATTCAGCGAGAATGGAAACAAGAATGGGGTTACAAGAACAATGAAATAAGGGTGGAATTTAAAACAGTTTAATGAGAAACTTTATGCCTAGTGAGATGGGCTGAAATTTTGAGACTTGAATCGGGCCCATACTAGAAGAAGGGGATAGAGACACGATGCATAAAGAAATTAGCATGGGCGATGTCACTATGTTACTTAGACATTGGAAAAAGAGTAAAGCATGAGGCCTGGATGAATTCCCAGCTGACTATTACAAGCTTTTACTGATGGTAGTGTGTGAATTATAAATGTGATTTAAGAAAGGCAGGCTGTCTACAGATCATTGGAGATTGATACTGGAGTTTACTAGATGGCCCAAGAGAGAAAAGATGAAAGGAGAAGAAGTAACACGAAGAATGTAAAGCAGTCTTAATTCTGTGAACTGAATATTTATGGTGGAATCTGGAAGGCTGGTTTGGTGAGAAGAGTGCTATATAGAGCATTAGAGCTCTGTATAAGAAGCCAAGGGCATAAATTAAGGTGAGTGGGTGGGGGGATGTCAGACAAAAAAGGGTTTATGTAGACAATCTAGACAGGTATATCTGTTATGCCCAAAGATATTCAAATTGATTGTTGAAAACAGGCTCAAAGAATAAACAGATTGATAAACAGCTACAGGGAGAGGGAAACAGGGAACAGTATAATTTATCGGATGATGACTGTTTGCTTATTTTGGAAGTTGTGAAAAGGAATGTTATCTCGATGTTAAAAGATATTTGATGACTATGGGAGAGAATTAGGACTGGTATATTATTCTAAGAAATCAATGCTGATAAGGCTGCGAGGAGTCTGCCGCGATTGTTGTAAGTAAGTGGAGGAGAGAAATATTCAGGAGTTAAGCTATATCCGACATTTGGAGAGATAAGGAGGAAGAATTGGAAAGGGCTCAGGAATGTGAAAATTCTGAGGTGTCTAGTAAAGGTCGTCACAGCTATAGTGTTACCATTACTAGTTTTTCTGTTAAGGCATGTGTGGATTAAAGCTACAGCAGAATGGCTTGTGGATATACAGTAGATGTGTAATAGATTATAAGTTGAATAAAGTAAAGTCAGAAAGGTAAGAGACGATAGTGCATAAACTTGTAGGCTAATGGCATATACCTCGGTTTATGATCTATGCAGTAGCAGTGAAAAAAGAGCAAAAGATTTGTTGTACGAAGAGTGAAGGGCTGAGTCAGAATATATGAACAGAAATTGGAAAGTAAGAAAAAAAATGGTTTAGGCAGATAGAAAAGGCAAAGAAAATGTGAATGAGAAAGTACATAACATAGAGAGTAGGCCTGTAACGAATACAAGGAATTAAAATGATGTATGCCTTGAGGGAGTGTCAGCAGCAGGCATTCAGGAAGGTATTGATAGAATGGGAAGATAAATGTATAAGGTATTTATAGAGCAAATGGAAGAAGAAGTATATGAATAAATGAAAAGATATACCCTTCAAGTAGATAAAGAGGGGTGTCTGGTTTGAGAGCAGAGGTTTGGATGGCTTATAAGGGAGTGATAAATAGGGTAGATAAAGAGGAAAGAAACTGTGGAGATAAAAGTAGAACAGAAAGGGTATCTAGGGATGTCAGGGCAAGTTTGTAAATATTTGCAGTGAGGTAAAGAAGTAATATGTAAAAGAGAAATATGTAAATGAAATCATGTTTTAGGAGAATGATTAACAGTAGAATGAGACATGAAAAATGCTGAAGAGTTTAAAGGTATCAGCAATAGTGAGTGAACAGCTTCAGACTGCAAGATAAATGGTACAAGACTCCAAAGACATTAGGAGAGGAGGAACAGTGAGAAAATCCGGAATGCTGGAGCCATGTGCAACAGAAGCAGTAAGCAATATTTATATACTGTGGCGGGCAAGGAATTGAAACAGGAGAGGCTAGAAATGAAAGCATTATTGAGTAAGCTCTATAATAAAGAAGTTAAGGAGGGATTAGGTTCATAGGTTCATAGGTTTATACTAGGCTATCTGCCCTAAGGCATTTATAAGCCTAGCCCAAATTATTGTGGCTTACGCCACCCCTTATATGAAAAAATACTGTGCCCATTAGTTTGTTGTGCCTCTGTCCAGCAGTGACACAGAGATGATTCCTGGGGTAAACCTACGATCTCCCATCCACAGGTCTAGATTTCTCTTGAACAGAGTCAGCGAGGTGCTCTGCCTCACATGGACCGGGATTTTATTCCACAGCATAGGGAGTCTCTGGGTGATAAATCTATCCCTCCAGCACGTCCTATTTATATCCGTGCTAAGGTTTAAGTCGCTTGCTCTAGTGGTTTTGGTGGATTTGGATTTTTGAGGTGGAGCATGTCCATTAATTCCGGGTTGGACATGGCCTTGTATGTCAGGCACATGTCACCTCTGAGCAGACGGTATGCGACTGAATAGAGCTGGAGTTTCTTCAATCTGGCAGCATATGACAGATTTTGGAGTCCCTTTATCCTTTTGGTGAGGAATTTTGGGGTCTCTCCAATTGCTGCAGATGTCGGGTGAGATACATCCCGAATGGGGCATTGTACTCGATCATTGGTCTGATAAGTGAAGAGTACAGGGAACAATGACCTCACTAGATCTGGATGTGAATCCCTTCATGATCAGGTGGGCAATGTAGAAGGTCTTTCTAACCACTTTAGCAATGTGAGTGTCAAAAGAAAGGCCACTGTCAACCTGGGTCCCCAGGTCCCTGATAACCTCTTCTGTGCTTAGTGGATTGCCACCTATATGGTAGCTTGGGGTTACCTTGTTTTTCCCGAAGGGTATGACTATACATTTTTGGCGTTTAACTTCAGGCCATGGCTCTGGCACCAGCTATCTGTTTCTGTGAGTCCCTACTGAAGGATATCCGTGTCGATGCACTTTCCACTATGGCCCAGTTTGCAGTCGTCTGCAAACTTTGTCAGCCAAAGTCCTCCCATGTTGGCCTGTACTTCTGAGAAGTAGATGCCAAACAATAGGGGCCAAGGACCGAGCCCTGTGGGACACCACTTGTGACCGGCTTGGAGTCTGACACAGCGCCAGCAACTCTAACCCTGTGGGTTCTGTCCTTAAGCCAGTTTGCAACCCATCTTGTGACATATGGGTTTACATTTAAGCTGGTAAGTTTTTCTACAATACCCGAGTGGGGTATTGTGTCGAAAGCCTTTGCAAGGTCAAGGTAGGCTGTATGGACTGCCTTTCCTCATCAATGGCCTTGGTGACTGTTTCAAGAAGTCAACCAAGTTCAAAAGGCATGATCTTCCCTTGACAAAGCCAAACTGGGTCGGGTCCAATGTCTGCAAGTCCCTATATCTTTGTTTATGAGCTCCATTATGATCCTCTCCATAGCTTTGCAGACTAGACTTGTTAAGCTTATGGGGCGGTAATTACCAGGGTCCGTAGAGGCACCGCCTTTGTGGAGTGGGACCACAGTTGCCGCACGCCACTCCTTGGGCACGTATCCTGTGGTAAGGCTGAGATTAAACAGCTGCCTTATGTGCGGGTTTAATTCCTCATTTAGCTCGTGTAGCACACAGCCGGGGACACCATCCGGTCCCATTGATGCTGTGTTTTAGCTTTAGAGAGAGCAGCTTTCACCTGCATTTGAGATGTCCGGGAGGCTACACTCGGCTGGGATAGTTATCTCTCCTTTAGGGGAGAGGGGTGAAGTTTGCACTGAACCTGTCTGCCAGTATGTTGGCAATGTCTGTGGGTTCAGTGATTTTTGTATCATTTTGGACTAATTCTGAGCATATCTGGGAGTTTCCACCCAGGTTCCTAACATAGCTGAAAAAGGCCTTATGATTGTCCTTTGAATCCATGGCAATTTTTCTCTCAAAATTGGCCTTAGTTGATTTTATGAGTGCTCGTATTTTTTACTAATAATGATCAGGGGTGACTTCCCTTTTATGGATTTTGTTCTATCATGTAATAGCTTTCTCCTCTTATTGTAAAGTTTGTTAATGGCTGGGGTCCACCAGACTGGACGTTTGCCCTTTGTGGAAAGAGTCTTGGTTTTATTTGGGATTGCCTGATCCATGCAGTCCTGGAGGTGTTCATAGAAGGCATTTGTAAGGGCTTCCGCAGCTTGGGTTGTGGTTTCCTCTGGCTCAGGGGCCTTGAAGGATACCACACCAGTCTTGAGTAGTGTGAAGTTTGCTTTAGAGAAGTTCTTCACTATGGTCTTTTTTGCTTGGGGTGGGGGCGGGATGTGGATTTCCAGTGAGATTAGTTTATGATCAGATCTCACCAATGAGGGATATACTTCCGATGTGGAGCATTTTGTCCCCATGTTTGTGACAATGAGATCTAGTATATTTTCTCCTCTCGTTGGAACAGTGACTAGCTGTTCCATGGCATTTGAATTTATGAACTCCAGGAACCGTTGGGCTAGAAAGTTAGGGCTTGAGTAATGTTCCCAGTCTATATTCGGTAGTTGAAGTCACCCAATATGATGGTGTTTGGAGATACATTTATACCCTCCAGTGTCTTCAGGAAGGCTGTGTGGGGTTCCTGAGTTTGAGAGGGTGGCCTGTAGCATGCTACAATTTGTAGAGCAGTTTGCCTATGGTTAGTTGCACCTGGATGGTTTCCGAGCTTAGATGCGTTGCCACCAACCTGGAGGTGTGAGTATCCTTTATGAATATGGATACACCCTCCTTTTGTGGTGTGGTCCGGGTTTTGGGGCCGGAACGCATGATATGAGGTAAAACCTAATAGTGCCGGGTGCTCTCAGGAGCCTTGAACCAGGTTTCAGTTACAGCACAGACATCGATGTTCTCCATACTGAGAAGGGCCTCGAGTGCGTGCATTTTGAGATTTAGACTTCTGGCATTGAGCAGCATTACCCTCAGTTTCTTCCCATTTTGTTTTCTAGGGTGGTAGTTTCAGAATTTGAGCCTTCCCTAAAAAAGGCACTATTGGGGTGGCAAGAGCCTTAGCCAGTATCCGGAATCCCAGGGGTGACAGGTGCAAGCCGTCCCTTGCGAAGCAGCGTGGCTTGTCAAGCATGTCATCCCAGGCAGACAGACACTGGATCCCTTTGAATGACACCAGACATTAAGCCAATTGTTAAAGCTGATCATCTTGTCTCTATATTGTGGCATCATTCTTGGTGAAGGAAGGATACTGCTCAGGGTTAGGGTCATACCTGCCTGGGCTACATAATCAGAGAGCTCCTCTATGTCTCTTTTCATGTAGTCCAGGGAGGTACGTCTCAGGTCGTTCACACCAGCATGGACAATGACTGTGTCATATTTGTACTTGCCATGGAGTGAACCGAGTGCTTGTGTTATGTGGCGGATTCTAGCCCGATAGGCAGCTTACTGTGACCCTCTCCTTGTTCAGCCTGGTGAATGGGACGTCAGTGTGTCTGACTATGGAGTCACCTATGACAAGTATGTTTGGTGTTGTATTTGGCCTTAAGGGCTGTGACTGCTTTGCACACTGCTTTTGTGGTTTATGTGTTGCTTGTGGGGTGTCTTGAGGTAGCAGTTGTTTGGGTGTCTGCTTTGGAGGCCTCTGCTGTTTAGGTAAATTTTACTCAGAGCCTCCAGTATGTCTTTGTGTGTTTATGTGTTTGATTCAGTGGAGTGGTAGCATTATGTGAGGCTGGTTTTGTGGTGTGTGTAGTTGCCTTCTCCTCCTGTCTGGTCTTGCCAGTCCTGAGTTGAGAGAGCTCAGCCTCCAGTTTGGCTAAATAGCTGCATCTCTCGCAAGTATTTGTGTTATGTGGGAGGAGGAGAGGGTTGTCTGTGTACATGAGGCAGTTATAACATTGCCTCAAGATTCCCAGATTCACCAGCTGGACCGGAGAGGAGATTGACAACTGACCTTTGGACATGCTAGAATAATATTGGGAAATCCTTAATTGAAAACAAGGGCCAGTGGGGAGTGAGGGTGTAGTGCTTTTAATTTTTAGTGCTGACTTATATAATTGCTTTAGTGAGCAAGTGCCAGGTAACTTGAGTGCAATGTGTTACAAGTAACTAAATGCAAAACGACAAACAGTAACTTTCTTTCAAGTGAAACAAGGAAATAAGTACAGTAAGCAATGCAGATATCACTAGTGATCCACAGAAGCGCTGAGAAGTTGCGTATTAGGTGGAATTAGCTTCCACGGAAATAACAAGCAAACAAACAACAAGCATATAAACAAAGCTAGATTCAGTAGGCCTGGATCTAGTCTATGCTAGAGCAAACAAGGTGAACCAATTTCAGTAAGATACAGTTCAAATATTCAGGCACTATAAACCTTTAACCAGAAAATTCCCAGCTCAGAAGGGCAGAGTCCAGCCTCTTCTCCCACAAGAGTGCAGACCACGAACCTTCTTAATGTAAAATAACTGGCCTGAAGCCCAAGTGCCTAAACCAGAACTAATACACTTGGACACTGGGCTCTCAATCAGCAGTTCCCAACTTAGAAGGATGAAAGCTACCTGTCCTGCCACCACAGTGCTTGCCACAAACCTTCCTAATGTAAAACAACTGTTCTGAAGCCCAAGTGCTTAATCCAAAAGACTTGAATGATAGCTACACTTTAATCAAGTTACAACCAAGCAGTAATAAATACCATTGAATACTTTAGAGAATGTCTGGATTAGTGCTCAAGTTACACAAACAAAGCTAGATCCAGCAGGCCCGAATCCAGTCTATGCCACAGCAAACAAGGCGCACCAACTTCAGTAAGGAACAGTTCAGATATGCATGCACTATAAGCCTTTAACCAGAAATTCCCAGCTCAGAAGGGCAGAGTCCAGCCTCTCCTCCCACAAGAGTGCAGACCACGAACCCTCTTAATGTAAAATAACTGGCTTGAAAGCCCAAGTGCTTAAACCAGAATTAATACACTTTTAGAATAACAGACACTGAGCCCTCAATCAGCAGTTCTCAACCTAGAAGGATGTAAGCTACCTGTTCTGCCACAACAGTGCAGACCACAAACCCTCTCAGTGCAAAACAACTAACTGGTCCGAAGCCCAAGTGTTTAAACCAAAAGGCTTAAAATGAGTTACACCAAGCAGTAATAAATACAATTGAGTATTTTAAGATGATGCAAAAGTAAAAGAAGTAGGTAAAAACACAAGTACAGTAAAAGCAGATGAAATTTTTTTTTTTTTTTTTTTTTTTTCTGAACAAGTGCTGAGATCAAAGAAACAGATTTGAGTGCTGAAACTAGAAAACTGGCTAGTTATAAGAAATAAACAAGCTAGAAGGCTTCCCTCAAACACAGAAGGGCTTGGGGGCTCAGAAGCCTACAAATAGTTTGTACCACTTAACAAGAAAGGCAGGAAATAAGCTTAATTTTTTTTTTTTTCTATTTCCCAGATGCTCTCTTTGTACACAGTAGGAGTGCCGGAAATCAGAACATGATCTCACTGCACTCAGTTGAGTGAGCAAATGAGATGGGCCCAGAGGCAGGCTGAGGGGCGGGCAGTTTCAATGCCACTAAGATTAACACCAAAACAAAAACAGGGCGGGTGGGTGGGAATAACTGAAGAGCAGAATAACTTCAGATAAAAATTCCTTCAACACTCCTTCATACACAGTTTAAATCAATTTAAATACTGTATTTTTTTAAAAAAAAATGTGCATAAAAAGGTACTTAAATTCTCTTATACGTCCAGTTGAATATAACCAAGTTTTTAGCTGGCCAAGCTGAAGTTTTAAAGCAGGAATTATTTCACATGCACCAGTTTAAATATGCAAGGACAGGAAATCCAAGAATGTGGCTACCCCCACACCTGTAATTACTAGCAAATAACAAAATTCAGCCAACACTAGCTTTAGTTCAAGTTACTGAAGAGCAGAATAACTTCAGATAAAAATTCCTTCAACACTCCTTCATACACAGTTTAAATCAATTTTGTATTTTTAAAAAAAAAAATGTGCATAAAAAGGTACTTAAATTCTCTTATACGTCCAGTTGAATATAACCAAGTTTTTAGCTGGCCAAGCTGAAGTTTTAAAGCAGGAATTATTTCACATGCACCAGTTTAAATATGCAAGGACAGGAAATCCAAGAATGTGGCTACCCCACACCTGTAATTACTAGCAAATAACAAAATTCAGCCAACACTAGCTTTAGTTCAAGTTACTGAAGAGCAGAATAACTTCAGATAAAAATTCCTTCAACACTCCTTCATACACAGTTTAAATCAATTTAAATACTGTATTTTTAAAAAAAAATGTGCATAAAAAGGTACTTAAATTCTCTTATACGTCCAGTTGAATATAACCAAGTTTTTAGCTGGCCAAGCTGAAGTTTTAAAGCAGGAATTATTTCACATGCACCAGTTTAAATATGCAAGGACAGGAAATCCAAGAATGTGGCTACCCCCACACCTGTAATTACTAGCAAATAACAAAATTCAGCCAACACTAGCTTTAGTTCAAGTTACTGAAGAGCAGAATAACTTCAGATAAAAATTCCTTCAACACTCCTTCATACACAGTTTAAATCAATTTTGTATTTTTTAAAAAAAAAATGTGCATAAAAAGGTACTTAAATTCTCTTATACGTCCAGTTGAATATAACCAAGTTTTTAGCTGGCCAAGCTGAAGTTTTAAAGCAGGAATTATTTCACATGCACCAGTTTAAATATGCAAGGACAGGAAATCCAAGAATGTGGCTACCCCCACACCTGTAATTACTAGCAAATAACAAAATTCAGCCAACACTAGCTTTAGTTCAAGTTACTGAAGAGCAGAATAACTTCAGATAAAAATTCCTTCAACACTCCTTCATACACAGTTTAAATCAATTTAAATACTGTATTTTTTAAAAAAAAATGTGCATAAAAAGGATGGTTGATATGCTGACTTGAACTAGATAAAGGGCAGGGGATAAAGGGAAGGGAAAAGAGGAGAGATACTAATGGTAAGATGGATGAAAAGTGAAATAACTAATGGTGATATCTGAGATGTCTAGGCATAGAAAGTAGGACAATGGATAAACTAGACCGCTGGAAGAGAGGGAAGTAGGATGTGGGCAAAAAATAGCAGGTACAAGTTAAGGAGAAGGAGCCAGTCAAGTGAATGGGAATTTGGCAGGGAAGAGGGAAGGGGAAGTAAAAGAACTGAATGTTATATATTTAGTATCTGCTGAGGGCAATGATGAAACATTTCTACATATTCTAAAACATTATAGGCAGCTATACATTGTAATGCAAATATAGATGATAAACAATGTAGCTGATGAGTTTTCTCCCCCAGCCTCAGCTGAAAATGGGCTCATTGGCTCAGTCAGACATTCCCAGTTAACAAAGGACAAATAAATAAAAAAAATATCAGAAAGATTTAAAATTTAAAAACTATACCCATTATATATGGTGAAACATGAATATTGATGGTTTGATATTCTGGAAATAGGTTAAACTCTATGTTTAAAACTGCTGTGTTTTCTCTTAAGAAAACTAATTAAAAAAAAAGACAAACTTAAAGCCTTCTTCAGCTATAATGGAAGCTTAGAAGTAACTAATTATTCTATACTAAAATCATCTATAAAGCCCATGGTTATTGCTAACACCCTTTGGGTGCACCTACATACTTCAAATTCACTCTTGTCAATGCTCATTTGACACTTTCCAAAATTAAAAATACCAGATCCATCTTTCATCTTGTAGCACTTAAGTAATGCATGCTAACACTAACCCTAAATGTTTTCTGTAATGCTATCCCATCTCTGGCAAATTTGATCTGAATGTAGTGGTCAGTTTTTGTTTTCAGAGGTCAGAAACTTTGTTTGCTTTTGCATTTTTTTTCAAGCATTTAATTTTTTGAAATACAAACATCAAGCATGTTGTATTAGATGTTTTTGCATTCTGATTGTCAGAGATTTGGGATGCATGGCTAGGCTTAAAAAGGCATTTGGTCATTGCCTATTATATATACATACACACACATATATATCTATAGCTATATATATATATATATATATATATATATATATATATATATATACATACACACACATATGCACATTATATACATATGCATTTGTGTGTGTATGTATATATAGATATATATAGCTATCTTTATATATATTTTTCCTGGTATGAAAAATAGAAATAGAGCTTTTGCCTGCAACCTTTTATATGGAATAGTGGTATAGTTGGGTAAAGGAATTTGCCTTACCCTGCTGTTGAGTGATGTCATAGTTAGCAGATATGTGGGTTTGCTTTTAGGTTTACTCTAAAGTGATTGCTCTTTGAAGATTTGCTCTTATGAACATGTGATATTTGATGAGAGACTCATATAGATATATAAATGTAGATGTAGATAGATAGTTACTGGGGCAAATCCATTTTATAAGTTACTGTTAATTCCATATGGTCAGCTCCCTTTTTAACAAAGTTGTGTTGCATAGATCAGGTCATATAAGAGACCAGGAAAGGAAATACCTGTTTAACTGCACTTTACTTGATCCCGGAATAAGCATATTTAGGTTTTCAGTGGCTGCTGAGGTGTAGGGTGGAACAATAGAGAATAAGAGGGCAAGATCACTTAACACCATGGCTGGGGAATTATCTTCCTACCTACACTGCTGTGCAGCCTTGTTGCTAGGATTTTTGCAATCAATAACAGGATGTGTGAGTTATAAAGGTGAAGTATATATATATCACACACACACACACACACACACACACACACACACACACACACACACACACACACACACACACACACACACACACACACACACACACACACACACACACACACACACACACACTGACAACTCTTTAACAGGAATGGAAAGGATATATAAAAACCCTGCTTTTTTAAAGGTGAAATGCAAACATACACTTTCAGTTTGCACAGATGATCTTAGCGGTATTTACATGATTAATACAGTACCTTAGATAGGAGTCCTCAATCTTTTGCAGTAACTACCCTAATTTTATTCAATACAGACACCATCCATATAGCTCTTCTAACAAAAGGTAACATCTTGCAGCTGTTAGTCTTGAGTAGAGGCCTCTTTCTAACTCTATACAAACTCTTCACCTGATCTTCCTTTAGGCCACTTCCAACACAGGCACAAAATGTCCTGGACAAGTCCAGGAATCATGAATCTTTAGGCAAAGTTGTGTGTGTTATTTCTTTTATTTCATGCTATTGCGTAATGAATTTTATATTAAATAACTGAGTTTGTATCCTGTACAATTTTTTTCTTAAGACAATTTGAATTCTTTATTAAAAAATAGTCATTAATATGATAAATGGGGCAAACTAAGATTATGAAGGACTTTAACATTTCAAAATTGCAAGTTATTCAAAGCATTCAGTTTCAAACAAAAGTATGGGCATCAGTTCTGCTGAGGATAACAAATATAAAAGTTGCCAAACTGTAAATGCATAGTGGTTCTATAGCATCTGATCTATAACACTATAGGATTCTATAAACAAGTGACATTCATATTCATTTCAAATGATGTGGCATAAACTGTACTAACATGAACTTGTGCTTCTTAGAATTCAAAACTCATTTGTCCATTACCATAAGATATTTAATAGCTAAATGTTCCATAATAGTTTCCTAAAAAAATCTTGAATAATTGTCCAGTCCAGGCAACTGAGGGTCATTTAGGGATTGGGGATCAATTCATAGGTTCATAGGTAGGTACTAGGCTATTGGCTCAAGGGCCTACGTAAGCCTAGCCAACAAGGTTCCCTGGCATATGCCACCAAAGGAAGTTATTTTCCTGTGCCACTGTTGAGCAGAGACACAGAAGTGATCCCCAGGGTATATTTCGTATTTCTCATCTACTCATCAAGATTTTTCTTGAAGAGTGCTAATGAAGAACTTTGCTTGACATAGATGGGAAGCCTGTTCTAGAGTATGGGAAGTCTCTGGGATAGGAATCTATCCCTCCAGCTTGTCCTGTTTATTGTGGTGACATGGTTTAGGTCCCTAGAGCGTGTAGCTCGGAGGGATTGGGATTTCTTTAGGTGTAACATGTCCAACAGCTCTGGGTTTGACATAGCTTTATATGTTAGGCAGAGAGCACCTCAGAGTAGGCGATATGCTATGGAATAAAGCTGGAGTTTTTTGAGACAGTCAGTATAAGGCATTTGTTGGAGGCCAGTAATCCTCTTTGTGAGGTACTTCTGTGGCTTTTCCAGCTGCTGAAGATGTCTTGTGAGGTACATTCCAAAAGGGGCCTTGTACTCTATAATGGGTCTAATGAGTGTCGAGTAGAGGGGAGCAATAACCTCTTTTTTCTTGCATGAGAACCCTTTTATGATGAGGTGTGTCACGTAGAAGGACTTCCTGACTACTGTAGCAATGTAACTATCAAAGGAGAGACTACTGCCCACCTGGGTCCCAAGGTCTCTTATCATACATTTGGTGTTAAGTAGCTTGCGGCCTATGTGGTAGTTCATGGGTACAGAGTTTTTACCAAAGGGGATGACACTGCACTTTTTAGCATTGAGCTTGAGGCCATGGCTCTGACACCAGGCATCTGTCTCAGCGAGGCCCTTCTGTAGGATGTCCATATCATTTGGGGACTTGACAATGGCTCCTAGTTTGCAGTCATCTTCAAATATAATTTGCCAGAGGCCTTCTGTGTTAGCCTGTACTTCAGAGAAGTAGATACCAAACAGGAGAGGTCCCAGGACCGAACCCTGTGGTACTCCACTTGTCACTGGGTTGAGGTCAGATTTGGAGTCTGCAACTTTTACAGTGTGGGTTCTGTCAGTGAGCCAGTTGGCAACCCATCTTGTGATGTAGGGATTTATACCTAGTTTAGTGAGTTTAGCTATAATTCCAGAATGGGGGATGGTGTTGAAAGCCTTGGCGAGGTCAAGATAGGCTGTGTGAACCACCTTACCCTCATCTACGGCTTTGGTGACTGCCTCAAAGAAGTCAGTCAGGTTCAGGAGGCATGATCTGCCTTTCACAAACCTGAACTGGGTGGGATCCAGAGTTTGGAGGTTAACACTGTCTTTGTTTATGAGTTCCATGATGATACGTTCCATGGCCTTGCAGACCAGGCTTGTCAGGCTAATAGGTTGATAGTTCCTGGGATCAGTGGTGGCTCCCCCTTTGTGGAGTGGGATAACTGTTGCTGTGCACCATTCAATGGGCACAAAGCCTGATGTGAGGCTATTATTGAACATGGCGCTTAAGTGGGGAGCCAGTTCATTGTGAAAGTTCATGTGAAATGCAGACTAGGATGTTGTCCGGTCCCATGGATGCTGTATCTTTGGATTTAGAGAGTGCAACTTTTACCTGAGTAGTTGTGATTACAGGGGCTCTGCATTCTTCCTGTATAGATATGGACCCTTTAGAGGGTGGGGGTAAAGTTAGCACTGAATCTATCTGTCAGGATGTTGGCAATATCAGTTGGTTCTGTAATTTTCGTGCAGTTCTGCTGTAACTCAGAGCAGATCTGGGTGTTGCCATCGAGATTCTTGACATAGCTATAGAATGCTTTGTGGTTGTCCTTAGAATTAGTGGTGATTTTGTTTTCACAGCTAGCTTCAGTGGATCTTATAAGGGATGTCAGTTTCTTACTGAGGCTGACCAGGGAGCTCCTCCACTCATGGAATTTTACTCTCTTTTGTAACAGTTTCTTCCTTCTGTTGTACAGTTTGTTTATGGCAGGTGATCACCAGATTGGCTTCCTTTTCTTGGAGGATAACGGCTTGGTTCTGTTTGGGATAGCACGATCCATGCATTCGTGTAAGTGCTTATAGAGTGCATTTGTGTAAGATTCCCCAGTTGTAACTGTATTGTCCATCTGCATGGGTGTCATGAAATTCAGCACTTCTGTCTTAAGAAGCATGAAGTTGGCTTTGGAGAAATTTTTTACCATGATTTCCTTAATGGGGAGTGGGGGCGGGGTGTAGATATCAAGGGTGATTAGCTTATGGTCGGATCGGGCCAATGAGGAGCTGACTTCAGGACTTCAATTACCTGGAAAAGGTTAGCATGAGCAGTTGATATGCCATCTAAGCTATACCAGGAGAAACAATATGCCTCTAGCCAATGCTTCAGATCGTATTGGTGCTTAGTTTTATTTTAAATGCCTGGAAATGTAGTAGAAGTTTGTTCTTGATGCAGTGTGCATGTGCTCACACTTGTACATGACCTGCATTCATGACACTGCACTCCAGGCATTGTCGATGGGGTGGGTTATGGATCAGACAAAATTAAAAAATAGAAGCTGAAATGCCTAAAATCACTCTAATGCATAGGCAACAATGTAACCACAACCATACAGAGCGAAAGAAAGAGTAAAAACACTGAAGATGCTGTTTGATGATTGTGGCAAGATAACGCACTGGGAGAGAGAATGAGTCAGAAATAATAGAAAAAAGTTTGATGCTCAGTGCAGGAAATAAAATACATACATAGAAACACACACAGACCCACACACACACACACACACACACACACACACACACACACACACACACACACACACACACACACACACACACACACACACACACACACACACATTTTATTGTTTTTAATGACAAACTAGGTAGTCACTGGAGTGAGCTTTGCAACTACAAATCATATTTATTGACAAAATAAATTCATTTGAGAAAATAAATGCATTTCTGATAAAACTTTCAGTCTGTAGTCCTGCATAAATAAATTATTCTTCAGGCAGGCTTTTCCATGGTGCAGTTAATTAGATGCATTGTTCCTTTCTAAACAGGACTTTGGCAGAGAAGCTGGCAAAAATAAAACAGTACTTGGGCAGGCCTCTAGACAGCAGAGTAGATCTCTTCTTAATTCCACCAACATGGAACAACAAAACAACTTAATTTTTTACCCAGTCAATAATAAACTGGCTGCTTTTTATTGTTATTTTCTGTAGAGATAAGATGCAAGTAGAGTCCCCCCTGGACTCCCCATGAGACCCAAAGGTCAAGAATCTGCTGTGCACTAAAGCAGATTCAAAGCTAATCTCTTTAAAGGGTCCATCCACTGATACACCCATCTGGTCCATCTAGGCCAGTACTGGGACCAGCCATTACTATATTACTATATATGTATATATATATATATATATATATATATATATATATATATATATATATATATACATATATATATATACATATATATATATATATATATATATATATATATATATACATATATATATATATATATATATATATATATATGTGTGTGTGTGTGTGTGTGTGTGTGTGTGTGTATATATATATATATATATATATCATTTGAAGAAACGTAAATATGTCGACCCATTTGGGAGATAAAGCATTTACTTGATAGTGAGCAAGAATAGCCAGAAACAATACTCATTAGCATCACAAATTACTTTAAAATGATCAGTAGTAACGGACTTAACTATAGGAACTTAACATTTTTCCAAATAAATCTGTAAACAATATATTAAAATAACTGACACTGATAATTATTTTCTATGTGGTAGTATTTAGTGTATTTATTATTGATGACAGTGTTTATATTACACTAGTGTAAGTATTTTATTTTCTGTTTCTTATCCATTCACCACTGGCAAAAGTATTTATCAAAGCATGTTACCATTTCACTCTGAAAATGTAAGTGATGATTTTTGCCTCTGTTCTTACTCCTTATGCTACTTGTGCATTTGATCTGGTTTGCGGCAGAAAGTTAATTTCGTATAAGCTAACCTATCTAGTTAAAAGCAATAAATAACATGAAAACAGAATGGTATAATGCTGTTGATATTATTTTGCATTTAAATATACCATCAATATTGTTATGTGTCAAAGTTAGAAAAACAGTCTCAAGATCACAATGACTATATAAAAAGAATGACCATGGGTGTGGTTTGATTTTCACAAATATACCCATGTAGTTAATCTGTCAATCAGCAGTGTTTTAATTAAAATCAACTGCATGTACAGTATGTCAATGAACTTCATGCTTTGCACCCCAAATACCTAAAGCTTGTTAGGCATAGTGTTAGTGCTTACATTTATAACTTTGCACTTAGTGATCTCCTCTGTCCTATACAGCTTTTCACAAGCACCAGAGCTGGATTATGGTCAAACGGGGCCCTAGGCAGTGTAATGGATCAGGGCCCACTCCAAGACATTTCAGTTTACCATTACTTGTCTATCCGCTCACAGTTGTCATATAACCTGTCAGTGTGTGTGTTATTTTCCTCTTTACTTCTACAATGATTACAGATGTTTGGATTTAATTTAAAACTTTTACTTCAGGTTTTATAGCACAGACACTGACAGACATTTACTAAACAAAACAATACAAACTCACAAAGAAAACAGACTTCGCATGAGCAACAGTAAACTTCTCAGCTCTTGAAACTCACATTATTGAAATGAACATTCATAGAAAATGCATCTGGTCAGTGGTGGATTATGTGTACCTTTGGCCTGTTTTCAAACTATGGGCCCCCTGCACGCATTTTTATGTCCATGCATAAATACATGTTCTCTGATTCACTTTCATGATTGTATTAAATTGTATTTCTTGTTTAATACAGTACCAATTCTTAGAGTGTGTTTTAAGTTTGTAGTTTTGAACAGTTTTCAAGTACGCAGTGAAATAAAACATATGAACCAATAATGACAAAACTGCTCATTTCAGAAAATGTCAACCATAAAAGGCTACTCAAACTATTGTCACTATAATCCACTAATATTAGTCAAAATGTACAATCTCTGCTGAAGTAAAAGTCATCTGTATAATTATACAATTAAAGATTAAACAAATGCAAGTATGTTTGACAATGATTGTGGAATTTCTATGCTAGACATTGTCAATATTAATGGAGGTGGTGTTATTCCATTTTCAACACCCCGTTTAGAGGATTTAACTTGTAATGTAACTAGTAGAGCAGTAGAAGTTGACGGCATGGCATTGATGCAAATGAGTATGTATTCCATTCCAGATAACGTTAACACTGCTGAAATTTACATACAGGCTGGTTTTATAATGAACAGTCCACAACAGGGTATGCAACAGGTAACCGTTCCAAGTGCGGGAGAACTTTGTATGATCATAGACAGTCATTTAAACAACGAACACAATACATCTTTGTGTTCTGTATTTTCTAAGATCTACGAAGTTAGTAAGGGCACTAGTAACATTTCAATTGAAACAAGTAACAACTACATGGGATCACTATGCAATCCGACAATACTTTATAATGAAGCTAAGGACTTCAAAATATACAATTATTCCAGCGTGGTTTTGGAATTAAAACACGCTGAATTGATGTCTAAAGGCTTCAATTTTGTTCCCTGCAGGAAGGCTAATATTGTAGACACCCTCATTGACCTTAGATTGTTCACCTGGAAACTCAATTTGGCGTTACACTTTGGAGTTGATGGAATAGGGGAGGGTGATTTTAGTGCATCTAGCCTTCACAAACCTAGTCTATTCAATCCACCCTACAATAAAATTACAGAATTATTCCAAAATATGTGTGAGCAAGACATTAAGAATTATTTTAACAATAGAGAACACATGTTTTTGAACAACATGAGCCAGGATGAGTATGAAATTATGAAATATTTAGGTAGCATTAACAACATACATATTATGAAACCCGATAAGGGTAGTGGCGTTGTTATTGTGGATAAAGTTGATTATGTGAGTGAGATGCTCGCCATGCTCATGGACGACAACTATACAGAAGTTAGCAGAAATGAAATTAATATAGCCTACAGAAAGATAGACTTGGCTCTTGATGACATGCTCTTTCAAGGGTAAATTAATGAAAATGATTATCAATTTATGACTAATCATACACCAGTTGTCAGTGGAATATTTGGCATCCCCAAAATACACAAAGGCCTAAACAATGTTCGGTTTAGACCTATTGTGGATGGAAAGAGGAGCAAAATTTCATTTATTAGTCAATTTCTGGATAACAAATTAAAACCTGGAATACACAGCATCCCCCACATAACCAAGGATTCTTGGCATTTTTTTGGATAAAAATCAAAAAACTTGAAGTCCAAGACAATGTATGTTTTGTAACTATAGATGTCAACAATTTATTTACATGTATTCCACACGAAATAGGGTTGGTTTGGCTCGAAGAACAATTGTTTGCAACAGGCATTTATGATTAAGAACAAATTAATACTTATGTTAAACTAATGGTATTAGTTTTATGTAACAATTTTTTGTTTTTCGAGGAACATTTATTTCGACAGTGTATAGGAGTAGCTATGGGGGTGGCTTGCGCCCCCATTTATGCCAACTACATTATGGCTTTTTGGGAGTTCAATTTCATGTTTAATAGCGAATATTGTCCATTTATTAAATTCTACACACGTTATTTGGACGATATTTTTATTGTATGGCAAGGTGAGAAAATAATACTAGAAGCCTTTATTAGGTACATCAATCAAACAGTTTGGTTTCTAAAATTCACCCACGAAGTCAATGATGATTGTATTACATATTTGGACATAAGTTTGACATACCTAAGAGAAAAGAATAGTCTTGTATCTAAAATTCATAGAAAGCCCACCTTTTCTAACTCATACTTGCATTTTGACAGCTGGCACCCTGACCATCAAAAGAAAGCTATTATCAAAGGCCAAATGGTCAGGGCAGCACGTATGGTTAGTGAAGAGGTGGACTTCCAATTAGAACTGGATTTCATGGTAAAACTTTTCCTGAATAGGGGATATCCTAGATATTTGTGCGATGAGATTAGGAAAGAGATACAATTAAAAAGGGATGGAGGTATATTTCAACCCATTTTAAAAAGTAAAGATGACCTTTTCAGCGGCACATTCGAACAAAGTAGGGGGAAAGTTCATTTCAATGAACATTTCCTATATGTTCTGACTTTTAATGCCGATGCTGAACACATTAGAATGATTATAGAGAAGAATTGGGAATCTTTTGCTAGATTGAAAGAGTTTACGGGACTAGCAGCACGTAAACCTAAATTCATTTTTCGGAAGGATAGGGCCTTGAAGAATATCTTCGAGAGAAGTGCTATGACTACAGATAATGTTGGTAATAGAAACATGGGCAATTTTAGATGTGGGAGATGTTCAACATGTACACACATCTTAACCACAGGGAAATACATTAAAATCAATAATATACCCATTAATATATCGGGGCATTATGATTGCTTCTCCATAAATGTCGTCTACCTTGCCAAATGCCAGATATGTACGGCATTTTATGTGGGAAAGACCTGTAGACGTTTTAGGGAGAGGATTAAAGAACATTTATTAGATATACAACACAAGAAGCCCACTAATGCATTGTCTAGACATATCATGGCCTATAATGATCACACTTTTAAGTTCTTTGTTATACAACAATTGGTCAAGGACCAACAGGGAAGAGTTACTGATTATCACCTTGATGTATGTGAATTGAATTGGCAACTCAGACTGAATACACATCAATATCCTGGCTTGAATGAATTTTTATCTATTAAGCCCTTTCTGAGGCTAAGACATAAGTTAGGCTGATTTCAGATGGTCAAGGTCATTTTAAGTTTAGCATCATGTAAATACATAGCAGTTCACAATATAACACACAGGACATTTATCAATTGTAAGTACAAATTTTACATAAGTCCATGAATATTTAATTTATATGTCTTATTGTTATTCACAGTTTATTTTTTATGTATTTTTTGTCATATTCACATCCATTTCTATTTTATTTTTATTTTCATTCTTATTCTTATTTTCACCATTTTTTTTTCCATTTTTATTTTTATTATTTTTATTGTCAATTCATATATATATATATATATATATATATATATATATATATATATATATATATATATATATTTTTTTACAACTACACATACCTTACTAAGCGGATAGATTTTACACATATTACACATTTGACATTGCCACTTTGTTCTGGCAGACCATGTAAAGTTCAAATGTGGATTTTATTGTTCCCATTTTAATTTAGTGTGTTGTTTGATTGCTTAATTGGATGAGATAATTGGATGATTTGATTGTATATAATGTGTTTCTGGTTCATCACACTCTGATGAAGTCATTTTTGACGAAACCTAGGTCAGTTGTGATGAATTTGTGTGTCTTTTTGCAATAAAGTACTGTTGGGTGAGCTTCTGCCTCTGGGAATCTGTTACGGTTTGTGGTCTGGTTATCGGTTTGTGGTTCATTCTGGCATGGAGGACGACAGCTCCCCATTAAACATCAAGGTACTTTTGCAACAGATACAAGAGCAACTTCGTGAACATACTATGTTAATCCACAAACTGAGTGAACCCAAACAGAATTGTGTTCCAGCTTCATCTAGTGAGAACAGTTTGGGAGTACCTTTAACCCAAGAAACTCCAGTGGATATTTCACCAGTGACCAGTGGTTCAGTTGAGGATATCACTCCAGGTCAGAGACATAATGGTAGCCAACGGTTTAATATGACTGACAAATCTAATGTATTTAACTATCGTGCACGTTGGGCTACCAACTGTTTCACTTTCAAACAAGACAGTGGCCCCATCTTTAACAACCGAGGCACCAATATTAAACCTATGTCTGTGTTATTAAAAGACTTTGAGAGGAAGCTGTTTAAATTGAAAGGAACACAGTTGGAAAATAGTTATCTCAATAGAAACATTGAACTAGGTCTAGTACCGAAGGGTCTGCATGTGTGGCGATACCCGAATGGGTGTGAAAATAACAAGGATATGATTAAAGAGTTACACGAGTTGTTTGATTCAACTGGGCTGCACATTATGGAACTGATGGTCAAATACAATAATATTAAAATAGAGATGCTGTTAAATGACATTGACACAATTAATTCTACTATTACACAAGATTTGATCTTTGACCAATATTATACAAACTATGTGAACATTGTGAAAGATGTCGACAACTGTTGTGACGCTATATACAACAAGAAACTGGATAAATTACAACGGGACACAAAAATATATGAGAGGCCAAGTATATCCGTTAGATGTCAAGGAAAGAGTTAAATTCACAGACACGACTGATACAGCCAATCATAGGATGAGTATCACCGACGGAGCGTCACCGGAAGTAGTGAGGAGTTCAAATAGCCCTGGTATTAGTGAGAACGACCCTTTGGGAGAGGGTCTGAGATGCTCAGAGAGGATAAGACAATTGGCGCCAGCTCGGTAGGACAACAAGGCGGTCCGGATGGGAGCAAGAGCCAAAACAACTTCCCAGACTGTGTATCAAGAGTGCAACTGGTCCAAGGTTGCACAAAGGTAAATAAAAAAATCTACCGGCTACATGAATTTTCATGTTGTGATGCTGACTGCGATATTTGTTTAAACATCCAAGATTTTTTAGACCCTAAACATTATGTCAGCAGCTATTCCATGGATTTATCAACTAAAAGAACAGAATATCTTTTGTCCGACACTAGAGCTACTTTTGATAGTTACGCAGCGGTGAATGACGAAATTAACTTTGTCTGTGACAGTAATGATATAAATTTTGGTAGTAAAGTTAACACGTCGACAATATCTTTGAACACTAAACATGACAGCGAATTGGTTTCCCATTTTTCTCCTTTTTTTACAGCATTGACTAATGAACATGAATTTCCTTCTTCCCTTGTATCTGATGAGCAAAATTTATTTTTAGAGTGTACAAATGCAAGTATGTTTGACAATGATTGTGGAATTTCTATGCTAGACATTGTCAATATTAATGGAGGTGGTGTTATTCCATTTTCAACACCCCGTTTAGAGGATTTAACTTGTAATGTAACTAGTAGAGCAGTAGAAGTTGACGGCATGGCATTGATGCAAATGAGTATGTATTCCATTCCAGATAATGTTAACACTGCTGAAATTTACATACAGGCTGGTTTTATAATGAACAGTCCACAACAGGGTATGCAACAGGTAACCGTTCCAAGTGCGGGAGAACTTTGTATGATCATAGACAGTCATTTAAACAACGAACACAATACATCTTTGTGTTCTGTATTTTCTAAGATCTACGAAGTTAGTAAGGGCACTAGTAACATTTCAATTGAAACAAGTAACAACTACATGGGATCACTATGCAATCTGACAATACTTTATAATGAAGCTAAGGACTTCAAAATATACAATTATTCCAGCATGGTTTTGGAATTAAAACACGCTGAATTGATGTCTAAAGGCTTCAATTTTGTTCCCTGCAGGAAGGCTAATATTGTAGACACCCTCATTGACCTTAGATTGTTCACCCGGAAACTCAATTTGGCGTTACACTTTGGAGTTGATGGAATAGGGGAGGGTGATTTTAGTATATCTAGCCTTCACAAACCTAGTCTATTCAATCCACCCTACAATAAAATTACAGAATTATTCCAAAATATGTGTGAGCAAGACATTAGGAATTATTTTAACAATGTTTTTGTACAACATGAGCCAGGATGAGTATGAAATTATGAAATATTTAGGTAGCATTAACAACATACGTATTATGAAACCCGATAAGGGTAGTGGCGTTGTTATTGTGGATAAAGTTGATTATGTGAGTGAGATGCTTGCCATGCTCATGGACGACAACTATACAGAAGTTAGCAGAAATGAAATTAATATAGCCTACAGAAAGATAGACTTGGCTCTTGATGACATGCTCTTTCAAGGGGAAATTAATGAAAATGATTATCAATTTATGACTAATCATACACCAGTTGTCAGTGGAATATTTGGCATCCCCAAAATACACAAAGGCCTAAACAATGTTCGGTTTAGACCTATTGTGGATGGAAAGAGGAGAAAAATTTCATTTATTAGTCAATTTCTGGATAACAAATTAAAACCTGGAATACACAGCATCCCCCACATAACCAAGGATTCTTGGCATTTTTTGGATAAAATCAAAAAACTTGAAGTCCAAGACAATGTATGTTTTGTAACTATAGATGTCAACAATTTATTTACATGTATTCCACACGAAATAGGGTTGGTTTGGCTCGAAGAACAATTGTTTGCAACAGTCATTTGATTGGTTAATTGGATGAGATAATTGATTCTGATTCATCACACTCTGATTAAGTCATTTTTGACGAAACCTAGGCCAGTTGTGGTGAATTTGTGTCTCTTTTTGCAATAAAGTACTGTTGGGTGAGCTTCTGCCTCTGGGAATCTGTTACAGTTTGTGGTCTGGTTATCGGTTTGTGGTTCATTTCAGAAAATGTCAACCATTAAAGGCTACTCAAACTATTGTCACTATAATCCACTAATATTAGTCAAAATGTACATTCTCTGCTGAAGTAAAAGTCATCTGTATAATTATACAATTAAAGAGATCTGTCAATGTGACTAATGAAAAGATTTCTTTGTTTTTTTTGTGCTTCATCTACAAATTCAGTGCCTTCTGCCGTGAAGATTAGTTACATTAAAAAAATGAAGTGCTGGCAATATACAATGAGGAATGGCTGGCAAACAAAAAACATGTTAATAGTTACTAGAAATCTCATGCAAAGGAGGACACACTCAGAAGTGGAGCATCCCATTCTCCCTCATTATGTTGTAATATATTATTACACCTTATATTGTATGATATTATTGTATTATATTGTATTGTATATTACACTGTATTATATTGCATTGTTTGGTGTTATATTATATTGTGTTTTCTTATTTATTCATGTTCATTGTATGTAAATGCACCTAAGGAGGATTGCTACAAATTTAGTTGTGCTTATGCAATGACAATAAAGGAACCTTATTTTATCTTAACATATGCTGCAAGGTAGCATCAGCAATCAATCTACCTGGTGTGGGAAGAGAACCCATTTCTGCACCAAAAGCCAGTGTAGTACCTGTTGCAAACTGACACTGAGCAACACAAATGTGAATGTACGTGACTGTCATTGAAAGACTGTAATCCACAGTGACTTTCAAAAACTAATAATAATAATAATAATAATAATAATAATAATAATAATAATTAAATTAAATTAAATTAAATTAGAGGAGACCTAGCAGTTGGTGCAGAGTTTTAAGGCATTTTACTTGACAATAATTTAAGTTCAAGGTTTGACTTTCAACAAAGTGAATAAACAGCCCCTGCATCACACACACACACACACACACACACACACACACACACACACACACACACACACACACACACACACACACACGAACACACACACACACACACACACACACACACACACACACACACACACACACACACACACACACACACACACACACACACACGCACACACACACACACACACACACACACACACACACACACACACACACACACACACACACACACACACACACACACCCTCTCTGCATAAGAGATAAGATTACACTCTCACACATATCTTTGTCTCTCTGCACAAGATTGTACTCACTGAACGGCTCTGTCTCTCAGCATAAGATATAAGATTGCTGTAACTGAAGAGTGTAGCCTCTCTGCAGATTACCCTGAGCAGCACTCTGAATCTGTTTGCACCTTATTGCATATAAACTTGGCTGCTCTGACATCCTTAAATATCACGTAGTATTTATTTCTAAAGATGAAGTTAGGGTGCTCTAACACTGAAGTTCCTGGGGCTTTCTGTGTTTACAGAAGTCTCTTACAAGGTATTAAAGCTCAACTGTGCTTATTGAAGATAGCTTGTTTTATTTTATGGAAGATTTTTATCTTGTTATAACAAAGCTAGCCCCCCCACCCCCAGATAATACCGTCCCCAGCCATTATGGGTCCCCATGACCAAAATGGGCTATAGTCAGCTGCATAGGTCACTTAATGCAGGAGCCAGCTCAAACAAGCACACATTTTTCCACTCCCTAAAGTCACCTATGATTCATATGCAGCTGACTTTGAATACACCCAAATCTTTTGTGTAGTGGCTAAAACTAGAAAGCATGTTTTATGATCAATTTCTAGAATACATTATCAAATATGATGCCTTAGCCTAATATAAACTGCTGTGATATTACCATTTGTGGCAAAAATCACTGTCTATTATCATGCAGGTGTGCTAGCCATAACACTAACCCAAGCTCTCAACTTTGCAGATTGTCTTTATAATCACATTTTCCCTAACATTGACACTTAAGTAGACAAAACACTCAAACACACACACACACACACACACACACACACACACACACACACACACACACACACACACACACACACACACACACACACACACATATATGTATGTATCTATCTATCTGGTCTTTCTATTCTTTCTATTTTTTTTTATTTAAATGTGTTCATAAATCAATTGTGCTGGCTCTTGGAAACTTACTGTAAGTTTCTGAGAAATACATCCATTGAATTTAGCATAAGGGGTTTGTACTGCAATCTGTGCATACTTACCTGTGAATGACTATTTTGCATCAGAACTACGATTTCTTATAGTGTAATCCATGCGTATTTTACTGCAAATATATACGCACTTCTCTTTGGGCTACATGTTTCTTTGGTTCATTCTTTTTAATGACCTGTCAAATTATTTATTTTTCAATGATGGATTTTAGAGGTGGATACGCTGCAGAGAAGCATTCATTTATTCAGTATGAAAACCATTAAGATACATCCGATTTTGCAAAACTTTAGAAATACAGAGTGTATCACTATAATGTAAAAAAAAAAAGTCTAACTAGCATAGCAGCAAAAATGCAGACTGCCTTTGAAGAAAGAACCTTTTTTATGTACCTCCAAAGTCTGTGTCACTATATTTATGGGCAGCTGCAAACTACAGGCCAAGGCAGGAAGACGATTTATGTGTCTTGAAATAGTCACATTCATTATTAACCATTCTACTTTAATGTTACTTTACAATATGTAAAACAGAACAAATGATCGTCAGTGTCTGTTGCAGGTGACAACTGACTGATCACAATAGCTACTTAAGAAATTGCACTGCACCTTGCTTTGACAGGTGTCCTAAATCAGAGCAAACAAAACTCAGCCCATGAGCTTTGCAGGAAGAAAACTGTTATATAGATAGATTTCTAATGCATTCACATTGCACTTGAATGTTAATGATTTTATGATGCTTTAGAGCCAGTTTTGCAGACTGGTCCTATCTTTAACAGTTTAAAATATCGAAAGGAGGTACTATGCATTCCTCTACCCATAATGAGTCCTAAGGAAATAAATAAATAAAAAAAAAAAAACATAACAGAAAATCCTAACTAAAGCCACTGAGTGACTGATGCCATTGCAGATAAAGGCAATGTATCTGGATAAAACATTAATTAGTAAACAAAACTTCTGTGTCAACATTTAACTGAACATAACTAATCCTGAGACTGGCAAATTGTAATATATAACTTTTCACTAAATACAACTTAAGATGTTTTTAGTCTGTATACATTTATTACAGTAATATGTTTTGATACTTCCAGCATGGCAATGTTCCAGGAAGAATATTATTCTTAAATGAAGAGTTACCCTGAGAAATGAAAACAGAGGAAAATTGCCTATAATGATATAGTGAGACAACCTGTGAGGAGTTTTTTAGCCTTACATTAGGTAGCAAGGAATTATGAATCAAAAAGAAGTTTATGTTGCAAACCAATTTTTTTACATTGCTTATTTTATCTTCATATGGCATGTGCATAAGGAAGAATGAAAGAGATTAAATAAATAGTGATTTAAGGCACATTTATGGCTTTCTTCTCAAGTTATAAACTTTTTAGATTGACTCTATTTTATATTACTTCCATAATCTGAATGATAAACATTACAATAAGATGAACTGAGTTGAGTATTTTTCAAACTCCAACATGAGGATCATTATTTAGACATTTCATCTGTAACTAAAGGCATAAAGAGGAAAGGAAATAAAAGTGTAGTGTGGTACAATAATCTTGTACTATATATTACATAAAATGGATGTGATAATTAAAACGAGGAGTGGTACACTAATCTTGTACTATATATTACATGAAATGGATGTGATAATTAAAACGAGAAGTGGTACACTAATCTTGTACCATATATTACATGAAATCGGTACGAAAATTAAAATGAGGAGAGGTGCACTAATCTTGTTCCATATATTATAGGAAATGGTGTCACCCCTGCACTGGCCCAGTAATCAAAGAGCCTCAATCCTCACCAATGGTAACAGTGAGGGATGTACACAATGGGAGGATGACAAGTACACAGTAAAGTACAATTTCCCTTAAAAGCCCACAGAGATCAGAATCAGTCTGGGGCTGGTTTCTACCTCTTTCTCCAGATCCCCAATAAGACTCCCCACTAGCACAGCTATAGGGTTAATATCTCAGCTGAGGGGTCAAGCCAAGACCCTCAGCACCATCTCTGTCCAACCAGTGCTTTGTGTCCCTGCTCAAGTAGCTCTCACACACACACACACACACACACACACACACACACACACACACACACACACACACACACACACACACACACACACACACACACCTGCAGAAGGTTGACATAGGTTTATTAGCTATGCCACCTTCTGCCCAGATTATAAGGTTGTTTCACTGCCACCAATAACTCCTTATCAGCTACTTAAAGGCCATTACAAAGGCTGACCAATCCTACTGTGTAATGTTACTATTATCCAAATGGTAAGTGTGACCAAGAGCAAGGCTATATAGGAGTGGCCTGTACAGTGTCACCAAATACATATGCAAGTACGCTAAATACCTTAATATGTCTCACAAATATCAGCCACAAAAATAGGTTTAAATATATTTAATAATAAATAATAAAAGAACAAGACAATATTGCATCAACACAGTAACTACAGAGTTCAGAATCACAGAAAATATTTAAAAACAACATTACAGGACAGTCTCAAATAAATACAGAAAACATCTAAACTAATCTTTACTATGTTACTATCTATATCTAAAAGATGCTATGCCCTAAATAACTTACTTATAGAACAAGGCAAATGCAGATGAGTGATGATGATGAGTGGATGTTTCTAGGTCCAAGACAAGATACAAAATGCCCAGAGTCTCTCTGAGAGAGTTCTTAAATTAATAATACACATTACTGCTGGGTTAGTTTGGATGACATTAAACTTTATCACCTGTCTTCATTTCCTAGGCTAACAGATACTAACAGAACTTTAACTTCTCTGTGTGAAAAATACATATCTCTCAGATGTTTGCTCAGAACTGGAAGAAGTAAAATAATTAAACACGTTTATATTTGAAACCTAGTAATTATTTCTGTTTCAAGACAATAGAAAAACCTCTAGCTCTAGACATTGTTTCTGCTTCACTGAGAGATAACACAATCATAAAACACTTTAATTTCAACTTATTATCTTGAAGTGTTGCAAGTTAACTCTGCATGTTCCATCTTCTACTATTAAAACATACATTTGCACAGGTATATAGTTTATATACATTTCTGTTCTTTTCCACTAGGGTATGCAGTGGTTACATTTTAGCTCAGCACTTTACACACACTTCTGTATAAATCATAGCAATATTCCCAAATGACATATAATTATTTATAAAATTCCAGATAGCTGGGCTAGCAGTGTCACAGGTGTGATAATTAAAATGAGGAATAATGAAAGCCAAAAGATAAGCATAATAACAATGTGTCTGCTTTAGACATTATGCCAATTTTTTGTGCAGAAATGCAAGAAGTAACCATAGTCATGCAAATCATAACAAAAAATATATTTTGCTTCATAAAAGTACAAGCTTGATATTTCCATCTTACAAGTATGGTGAATATCGAAATGGCTGTGGAAGTTAAATGAAGCATACAGAGTATAGCTCTACATATGTGGTTTGCAAAAGTGGTTCGTCCAAATGAAGTTTTTTTACATCAAAGTCCATTTAGGCAGAATAAACAAATTAAACTGGTACTCACTGAATCTGTTTTTGAAGGAGTGTAAACCACACATTTCATATTTTTCAAAGGAGGTATTGTGCACTCATGTACCCTAATCATTACATCATCATAATCATCATCTGACGGTACAGGTTTTTTTAGAATAAGCTATAATTCATTGAGTAGGCACCCACTGGTCTATAATACACATTAAAGTGGCAATATGCTAAGATAATATTTGCAGCATTCTAATAATAACAGTACAATATGTTTTGTCCATAAATGCAGTCACCTGATTTGGTAGTTTATGGAAGTGCAGACACTTCGGAAAATATGCCTTACATGTTGTCATACAAAGACATTTAAGTAATATATATATATATATATATATATATATATATATATATATATATATATACTTACACACACACATATATACGTGTGTGTGTATGTGTGTGTGTTGAGGGGTGTTAGGCAAGTTTTTGAACAACAGTTTGTAGAACTCAAAATGAATCAGGCACAGCTTATCAAAAATTAGTGAGATTTTGTTACAGTGGGGATAAGGAAATGTATCCTTTCCCCATTATAGTGGGACCTCAGAACACATTATTAGCAGGAGATAGTAGGCTAAAAAGAGTTTAGTGTTTTTTTTTTTGATAGAGTGCATTTAGAGCAGTTGTGTCCAATATGTTGTGCTTTGATATGTTGCTTTTTCTATGTGTTTGTGTGTGTGTGTGTGTGTGTGTGTGTGTGTGTGTGTGTGTGTGTGTGTGTGTGTGTGCTTGTGTGTCACATAGAATTTTGGAAACGTATACAGTTTTGCAAGTAGTATGCTTATAAAAATATTCATTGGAAATTATGCTAATATTGCTTTAACTGAAGTGTGCTCTAGTGTGATAGCCTATCAATTTCAGATAAGTAAGAGCAGGTTAAAGTAATTACTGAAAAGGCGGTGTTGATGATTAAATGACTAATGTATAAGAGATGGTTACGTAAAGCCAAGTATAGGCACATCAGTCACCTTTGCTTAAGAGAACCTGGTGCCCAAAACAGTTGCTTTACAGACAAGTCTTATTTTATAGAAAGTAAACGAGAGTAAGCAAACTTGAATTTTGCTATTAAGACTCCAGAAAAAGTCCTGTTACCAAACAATTTTTGGAGCTGTGCTAAACACAGTATGTTGTTTAAAGCAAAGACCAGAACACATTGATAACTGTAAGAACATGAATTTGAGTTTATTGTATTGAATGAACTGTTTTATTTTACAAAGACTCGTGCATCTGTTACATTACTTTTCATAGTGGTGGATGGCAAATGGTATTCTTTGCACAATTTTCTTCAGCATAAATTCCTGAGACTCAATCTGTCGCAGTCAAATTGAATGTAATTTTCCACAGAGAGGCAGAATGAAAAAGAACTTGAGGTGTTACAGTGCTGAGAAGTCTTGCTATACTGAGAGTGCACTTGAGTGTGACCCTGTGTTAACAAAATGGACACAGTGAAGCAGATACCCTGAATGAAAAAAGATGATACCAATATCAGAGTCAGTGGTGAGCCTCAGGGGTAATGCTACAGATGAATCTCTAACTTAAGAGGAGGCCTGGAAGGAATTCATCATGTCCTTCAAGTAATATATGAGTAGTGTTGGAACTAGTCCATATAATCCATGCTGTTTTAAACCCTACTGACAGGAAAAGCATTGGAAGGTTTCATAGCTAGAAGGGAATTTACTGGGACAATACTAACCAAAAAAAATCTTGAGTTCTTGAGTTTCTAGTAGCTGGATATAAACATTTCTTAAAGCACATAATTTCTGAATGAATTGACCTGAGAGTAAGAAGAATTAGGTGGTAGAAATTATCTCATATTGTAAACTTAAAAGATTGTTACCTATTGTTGAAAGGGAGCTGGTATATCGAACCTAATCCTAAAATTTCAAAAGTGTTAGTGGAAACCTTGTTAAACTGAAAAATATGTGTATATCTGAGCAACCTGGATTTATAGTAAAATATTTTTAAATGTTGATAAAAACTAAAAGTAATAGCTGCAAGCATGCTGGGTTTTAAATACGTGGAAAAACTGTCACCAAGTTAAGTTTTGTATTAGTGATATAACACTGCTACACCCATGAAAACTATAACATCTGAAATTCACATTTAAAGTGATGTTATACCCATTAAATGTGAAACTCACTTTCATTCCATCCTTAAGTATTCTTGGATTCCCCTGAGGGCTTGACCCATAGCTGCCATTTGCTTACTAGCTTTTTGCTTTTGCCACCTGCATTGATCTGAGTTCATCCCATTTTAGATCACTGATTATCTGCAGTGCCATACAAAGGACTCAAGGTACATGAATTTCTATCTTTTGGTTATACACTTCTTAGCTATTAATAAAGGTACATTCACCAAATGTCTCTGTTTCTTTTAAGCTGAGCTCCTCTGATCAGCCAAGCAAAAAGAGAACCTTATTTAATGTAATCCTGCCCTTTGATTTTATTGACTAAGAACTGTACCTGCTGTTTTAAAGCTTCTAGTGCTCTACATTCCCAAAATATATGTTCCCTTGTACCTGGTAAACCAGTTTCACATCTCCAGCAAACTTTTGTGGATGGCTGAAATATTTTGTTTTTTAAACCAGTGTGTAGAAATACCTATGAAGGAATTTCCACCCTAAAATTCGAAACCATCTTGAGCATAAATCATATTTGGAAGAAATATAAATTTGGTCCCGGTGCTCATCCACTATGTTAATGGATAATTTTATTTACCATTTTCTTTTTTAACATATTTTGAACCCTCAACTAGGGATTGGTATACACTAAGTAAAAATAAAAAAAATGGGGTATCTATTCCAGATTACACCAAAAATGTAATTAGAGCCAGGACCTCTTCCTTGATTTGCAGGTATCATTCCATCCACCCCTAAGCTCACTAGTAAATCCAGTGCAGATCAGATAAGGTCCTTGCTCAAGGTTAAATTGTGACTTATCTTCATCCCATGTTAAGATTTCCCAATTTCTATATTTACCCTCTCAGCACAAAGAATACTTCTTACTAGTTGAATGAATTGAGCAGGCTCTTGCAAATTGTCCCATTGGCCCCTGCACTCTCCTCATACCAGTTTGTACCTGTTTTACTTTCTAATGTCTTAGTTAATTTTCTTTGAACAGGCTACTAACCCTGTCTATAATATGCAGTCAAAGCATACTCATCTCTCTTTCATTTTTCTCTTTACTCAAGAACTCTGTTCTTTGTCCCAATTGCTAGCTTCCCCTTTCATTAGCTCTTGTTCCTAAGATGTTGAAATGAGCTAAACCTCTTAAAGCATATCTGGTAACTTTAGTTATACAGTAGTAAAATGCCATCTGTGATTGGGAAGGCCAACCCCTCCCCAATCATGAGGTGACATTATTGTTTTCCCAACTCCTGGATGGTTTGAATCCCATATAAATAATTTCATTTCCCAGTCTATGTCCTTACACATCCTTTCTTCTGGTGTGTAAAAGTAAGATTTTCTTACACAGAGGATTTAAATAATTATGAACATATTAATGACTTGAAATGTGTCATATAATTCTTGCTGATGCATTCTAGATGCTTTCAAATTAATAATGAACTTGTCCATTGTGTCTGCTGGCATCTCCCCCACATCTTGTTGAATGTTCTCTTTAATCTATACACCCAAATATGTAAACCTCATGTGCACCCAGAGATAGAGATAGGTCTGCACCAATACATAGAAAGGAGTATAATTCATCATAAACACTTTGGTCTTGGTGGTGTTAATCTTATAGCCTGAAAACTCCTGAAAAACACTCTAGAACTGGAAAAGAAAACTTCATCAGAGTCAGGCAAGGAGATAATAATATAGTCTGAGAACATGCCATCTTTGCTAAGACCACATTCAGTCAACCTCACTAAGTCTGACTTCCCAATATTCTCCATCAGTGGCTCTATGTAAACACCAAAAATCAAAAAGGTAAGCAGGCATACCTGTCTAGTACCCCTGGATAAATACAGCTCTCTAGAGGCCATTCCCCCTAATTTGCACTACAATCTTGGAGCCATAATTCCCTGTCCTCATCTAAGATATAATTTCCCTGGGGACTTCTAATAGTGCCAGATCTGAAATAGATCAAAGGAATTCATCCTATGGAATGTCTTCTCTACATCCAGAATAACCAATACAAATTGTCTTTCCCTTAACTTCACATCCATTTGCAATATTAAAAGGCTTTTTAGTGTTTTCAAATGTTTGCCTACCTTTTAAAAATCCACACTGATCTTTTTGATAAGACTTGGCAGAAGGGTGGCCATTCTATCAGCCAAGATTGCCACGAAGACCTTAAAAATCATGGTTTAAGACTGAAATCAGCTTATAAGTATGATCAGAGGGGTCTTTTCTTTTTTTTAGGTATAACCACAATAACCACCATTTTCCACAAAGGAGGATACATCTCTCTTGCAGTATTTTATTAAAAAGCTGCACCAGATATTCAAAAGCCAGTCCCTCCTCCAGAGCTCAACCAGAAGGCCATCAGATTTATTTATTTTATTTTATTTTATTTTACATTTGTTAAATAGGAAAGTCTACTGGACACAGGTCCTTTTCAAATCGAGGCCCGGGGGGAAAAGCTCCACATATTACTAACATATAATGAATAGCATATAACATATAAGATCAGAAATATTACAGTCATTACAATACAATTAGATGTATATCATATAACATATAAGATCAGAAATAGTACAGAAATCACCTTACAATTCGACAGACAATGAAATAATACATCATTGCTAGAGTCACATGTCTAAGAATACATCTACATAGAGACAGGTAAAAACTGAACTAGAAACAATCTGTCACATTTACTATATCATCTGTCTAATAAACAATCCTAGGACCTAGACCTATTAACACATCTTGAGGTGTAAGAGTAGTTAGGTATGAGAAGGAGTGAGGAGTAATGTGGAGGAGGGTCTAACCGACGTTGTACAGGAGCACAGCCAGTTGTTACTGAGATGAGTTTCTAATGATTGTTTAAACTGTGGGAAGGAAGGGACAGTAAGTGTATGACAAGGTAGCACATTCCAGATTTTAGACACATAATTAGAGAGGAGGGATTCCTCTGCTGTATTATTAGATTTAGTTACTTTGAGAAGGAATTTGTTACTGGAGCAGAGAATCCTGTTTTTAGAGTGGGGGAGAAGTAGGTTTTGTAGTGCAGGGGTTTTCTCTGGTTGATACAGAATTTTATGAGCTAGAGAAAGTTGATTGTAGTGTAAGGGTTGGGGGAGTTTCAACCAGTTGAGCTGCCTTAAGGATGTGCAGTGGTGAGATCTAAATGGGGTCAGAAACAAATCTAGCTTTTTTGTTATAGCAAAGTCAAGTTTAGCTAAGTCTGCCTTCCTAAGGTTGGTAAGCATAGGTGAGGTGTAGAGGAGTGTAGAGATAAGGTGAGTATGGGATATGTTTGCCTTTGGTTAGTAAGAAAATGTTTATTTCAATATCTAGTTTTTTTAACTTTCTTGATAGTCTGGGAGATATGAATATCAAATCTCAGATTATTATCAATCTCTATATCAAGAAGTTTGGTATGTTCAGTGGGAGAGATAGTAGTTTTGTTGCTGGACATAATGTTAAAAGTGGTAGTTAATGAGGTAGATCTAGTAGGTTTAAAGAGCAGAACTTTGGTTTTAGCAGGGTTAAGTATAAGTTGGATTTTGGATAGCCATGCTTCAATTGAAAGGAATGGTTCTTGTGTTAGTGTGTGGAGTTTCTGTAGTGAGGAAGCTGCCCAAATTAGCATAGAATCATCTGCATATGGTATGACAGATGCATTTTGAGTGGAAGTGAAGAGCTTGTTGGTATAGAGGATGAAAAGAAGAGGGCGTAGTATGGAACCTTAGTGTACATCAAGAGTGACTGGAAGAAGGGGTGAGAGGTCTTTCTGCCACAGAACTGTTTGCTGTAAGCCAGCTAGATAGCCTTCGAACTAGGCTATGGAGGATTTACTAAGTCCTAGGTCCAATAGCTGTTTGATAAGTATGTCATGTCTGATCATATCAAAGGTCTTTGATAGGTCGAGAAAGGTAGCAGATACAAATTTACCATTGCTTCTATGAGTGTTTACTGTATTGGTGAAGGACACAAAGGCAGTGTTAGTACTATGAAAGGGTAGAAGGCCGTGCTGAGTGTTCAACAGGAGTTTATGTGTATGCAAGTAGTCTGTCATTTGGAAATGTATGCACCTTTCCAGGATTTTTGCTAAAGGGGATAATATAGCTATCGGTCAGTAGTTGGTAAGTTCTGTAGAATTACCTCCTTTATGGAGGGGGATTATATGTGATATTTTTCAAATTTGTGGGACCGTGGCTTCTGAAAAGGATCTGTTATTAAGAACGGCTATTGGGTAAGCCACAGTGTTGGCAGCTATTTGTAGGAATTCTCCTGGTTATTTGTCTGAAGCCATTGTAGTGGGCTTAAGTTTTTGAGGCACTTTCTTATCCTATCTATAGAGACAGGCTGGAATTGAAATGAGTTGTTGTTTATATGTGTTGTGCAGGGTTTAAAGGAGGGGGGTTAGTTTGATTGTTCTGTTGGTTAGGGTTAAAATCGTCTCAGTAAAGAATTTCTTAAATTGAGCCACTATGCTAATCAGAGTTGTTTACTAGGGTAGGGGAGGAAGTACCACTTTTGCCTGGTAGGAGTAATTTGTTAATGGCTGCCCAGAACTTTTGAAGGCGGTGTTGATGCTTAATATTTAGGTTGTGGTACTAATTAATCTTGTCAAGTTTTACTAGTTTTTTTAGTTTATTCCTAAGTTCCTGATATTTTTGTTTTGCAGTATGCCACTCTTCCCATGCTTTGTCTCTGGCTTTGAGGAGGAGTTTGGTATCTTTGGTAAATCATGGTGTGGGATTAGCTCTGATGCTGATGGTTCTGGAAGGGGCATGTAAGTTTAGGATGCTTAGAAGGTGGTATTAAAGTATTTAACTGCCTCATTTAAGTCTAGGTATTTCAGGGGTGCCCAGTTACAGTGTTTTAGGTATATAATGAAATTGATGGGGTTGAAGTTCTTTTTGTTTCTAATGAGTTGGTAGGCAGTTCCTTTGGCATGATGATTATGCTGTCTTAGTAGGAAGATTGGCAGATGGTCACTTAGACCATCAGGGAGGCAACTTACAGGAGAGGGGTGGACTGGTTGATTAATTAGAATCCAGTTAAGGACTGATTCTCTATTAGTCGCCATGTCAATTCTTGTAGGTGTTTGGATGGTTTGGGTAAAGCCGTGGCGATTAATATGATTTGTTGGGGTGAGAGAGGTACAGATTAGCCAATCAATATTAAAATCTCCCAAGATAATGGTTGTGTTTTGGAGTGACATACAGGACCAGTGGAGTAGGTTTTCTAGAGTTGATGTATTGTTACCAGGAGGAATATAGCATCCAATTATGTTTATTAGTTTTTTGGCGTTGAGTTTCAGCTGGGTGAAAATTATTTCTGCATTTTCCACAGAGGGATATTTTATGCTTAATGCCTGCACCGTCAGGTGATTCTTGAATAATATGGCAATGCCGCCACATTTTTTGTCCATTCTGTCCTTCCTTACAATCTTGTATCCTGGAGAAATAATTTCATTGTCATTGATGTGAGGCTTAAGCCAAGTCTCAGTTATGACCACTATGTCTGGAATGTATAGTGAGAGACAGGCATGTAGATCATGAATTTTGTTGGAGATGCTTCTAATGTTCCTATTTAGAAAGAGTAAATCAGTTGCTTTCCTAGGGAGTTAATTTAAAATATTGGGGTGTTTGAGAAGTTGAGAAATGGGGAGGTTTGAAGGAGTAGATGGTCCAGGGTTAGGATGTACATCCCCACAGCAAGATAATTTAGATGCAATATAGACAATATACTGCAAGAGTTTTGTGACAGATCTGTCATAATTTAGGGAGAGTTTGAGATAGTTTGGGTGAGGTAGTAGTTTTATATAAGAGTGGTCAGTGGGTGATAGGGTGAGGATACAGAGGGATACTGGGAAGTGATTTGGACTGCTATTATAGTGAAAGGCAGCAGTAGTAGCATAATGGAAGGTTTCATGTAAGCAGGTATGGTAAGAGGTGAGAAGAAAAATAGTTGATAGTATAATTACAGAAGTAATATGTACTATTAGCATGTTGCTAAAATTTGTGTGAACTGTACACAATGACAAGAGTAAGTGTAAGGGAAGTTATTGTTAGTGGAGTAGTGATAGATAGAATAATAGGTGGGTCTTATTCTTGGGAGGGGTTATGGTGGTTAGTCAGATGATATGGGTAAGTGTGAGTGATTGGATAATGAGGTGATAGGTGTGGCTAGGTTTAAAATAAATGTGGGAGTAATGGGGGTGGGTAGGAATTGGGGGTATGGTAGAGGAGCAAAGTGAGCCTAATCGTAGCAAGGGCATATGGATCAGGGCTACACCGGCTGTATGAACAAAGCAAGGAAACACAAAATAGAATCAGTGGAGCACAGGTTAGTAATGGGTGATTCAAAAGGAGCACTGACAGACTTTAATTAGTAATTAGTTAAGGACAGAGTAGGAAGAGGGTGTTTAGAGAGGGTGGTAGATACTACAAGTAATATAAAAGTGGTGTATAAAAACACAGGAAAGATAATAAAAGAAAGAGAGAGGTGTCAGGCAGGATCTGTTGGGTAACTAACTACAATGGGAACCCTACAGAGAGGCAGAGTGGATAATGACTGATAAACAGGATTAAACCATGTTATTAACTTGGTATCTAAATGATAAATTCAGTGATACCTGAGGCTGTCCTTTGTAGTGGATAACTGATGCCTCTGTGGGAGATAGCTAGGCACTGTGTAGTGGGTTACTGGGCAGGGTTATAGCAGGTTGAAGTCCAGGGACCAGATAAGTCACGGCCAATTTATGACATGTAAAGGAGAGATATAGGGTTAAATAAGATATTAGTTAAGTTATACTACATGTGGGGTAGAGGGGAGAGAGGAGGAGAAGGTAGAGAGAGTGGTAACCACAAGAGATTTAGGCAGCAGATAATATCCTAAACAACAAACTACAGTATTCAAAGGATTATAAGTATAAGAGATAAGAGTGAGTAGTGCAGACACTATTAATACATAATCTTATGCTCACTAGTATTGCAGTTTCAAAGTAGAATAGATTGCAGCTGTTTGGATCAGTAATTGAGTTAACCTTTTGTATGCAAAGAACAAACCCAAAACTGTTCTTACAGATGTCACCAGACCCAAGTTGAGCATTTAAACATGCAAGCAGTCGCTATGCACTATATAACAAATTATATTGGCAACAGTGTTTGAGCTTTACAATAGTAGACAGCAGATAAACCCTAAACTGCTTGTACAACAATCGCCAGTCCCTAGCTGGGCATTTAAATATAAATGCAGTCACTATGGACGATATGAGAAGTTGTATTAGCACCAGAGATTGAGATTACAATACTAGACCACAGATCACCATAAACAGTTCAGGATGCTTTCCTTAGATTGTTGCAACAACTTAGCAAAAAGTTGCCATTTTGCTTAAATATAAGTTATTTTATTGGTTTTCTGTGCAAAATACATGATATCCACATATAAATAAAAAAATGGCAAAATCCAACCCTCCAGAACTGTTTATTATTGAAAACCCATTTAACTGGCCATCTGGGTGGCAGAGGGTCACACACTTTTGAGTAGCATCAAAACTTGATACGGAAAGTGAAAACATTACATTTTATGCTCTAATTATAGGAGGGGAAGTGAATTACATTCCATTTTCATTTTCTGAAGATGAGTGTTACATATTAGTCCATAATAAATAATCACAGAGGATATGATGAGCCATAATCACAGAGGATATGATGGGCCAAAAATAAACACAATTAAGGAAAGAGCACACTATCACTGATGAGTCTATGCTGAGATTGAGTGGGAAGAAGTATTTTACAGGTGCTTATATAAACTGCCTGAATATTGTGGGTTTAACAGCACATAAGATGTACACATTATAGATAGAATAGAGTTTTTGAGTTTGCTGATACTGAAGTGTGTCAGAAAGTTACAGAAATTTAACTTTGCAAAATGCAGTTCATATTACTAGAGAGGCTGAAGTGGCAAAACACCAAGTATTGTTATCAAAATGTGCATGATAAAAAGCAAAAAATATAGCAAATTGAGTAAAAGGAAAGATTATGGTCAAGTATGTCTGTAAAGGAGAAAAATACATGTACATTTTTACATGGTGGGCTAGATTTCAAAAGTGTTGCTCTCAGAGTAAGTCTGCCCTGATTCGGAAAGACCTGTTCTCAGTCCAAGTGACTTACTTTGATGTAAGGCTTATCTATAAATATGTTTTCTCTGTAGACCAGATTCCAAAACACCTGCTCTCAGCCTCGTCTCAGTGTAAGTAGCCACCTACACTGACAGTAAGTCTTTTGGAATTGGGGCCACTATGTCAGAGGAGTGTGAAAAGGTGGAGACAATTCAATAAGGTGGGAGATTTTGCTGTCATGTGTAAAACTAAGTAAGAAGAAGTTGCCAATGCAAGTAAAACCAAGGAAAGTGTCAGAAAATATTTTCTTTGGTTGAGTGACCTCTATGTCTAACTCATAATGCCTGAACCCACATTAAGCTTTAAAGTAGATACAGCAGCTGTTGTTTTTGTGATACCATATTGTTCTTATACAAGCATCTCAAAGAGTCCTCAGTTGCATGAAGCATAAATGGCAGAAAGATTCCTAGCAATAACTAAGTAGGAGCACAACTATGTTTTTTGGATCTATGTGCTGGAAAGTTCCATATGTGAATAATCTGTTCACTAGAGCTGGTTCATTCAAGCTGGGGCTGATTGCCAAAGTAAATGAAACTAATGTGAATGTGAATGTGTCTGGAGAAGCTAGTCTGCTTAGCAAGAGGCAGTAAAGATAAATCTGAAGCCAGAAATTGTACTGTATGCCTTGACAACAGTCAGAAGGATGCTGTTTCCAGCACTGTATAAAATGCAGGAAGATCTCATATGTATGTGAACATGTAATATGACTGTGTGTGCAGCCAAGCCTACTAAAAAGCATGTACTAGTAGTATCAATTATCAAGAAGAACAGCAGTGTGAGGATAAGCATTAATTTAAAAAAATAAAATAAATGATGCTGCTGTGAGGAAAAGAATCATTCTACCTACCTTTGAAGAAATTGCACCTACGCTGGTTGGTGCCCAAGTGTTTTTCACATTAAGTGGGTTTTGGCATATACCGCTAGAGAGACATAATCAAAAGATTAACAACTTTTATTTAAAAAGACTGCCATTTGGTATAACTTCAGCACTGTATGAATGTACAGTTGTCGTGGATGGTGTGATTTATTGCTCACCTACTATGACATCTAAAAACCAACAGTCATGAGTACTGATACCAGTAATTATGATCAGGGTAACTGCTTTACTCAAAATGGTTTGATAGCTGCAGTTGTGAACAGCTGGTTCTGGTGTTGTGATAGCCCTCTCTGCATTCCAGGGTACAGTGCATCATATTACGTGTTCAGATCCACTAGCAGCTGTGGGGGAGTTATTTATTCATAATTCCATTGTCTCTCACTAGATTCTAAATGATAACAAAATGGAACATTTTGAAGTTATAGTCACACTCAATAGAATTAATTATCATATTATAACCAATTATAGAACCCTGTTGTAGAGCACAGTGAGTGATGTGTCTTTAAGAAGCATAGCAAGTGATGAATGTGCATATATAAATAGCAGGCAAGTGTTGTACCCAAAGCCATTTTGAAAGTTCTGCCAGAAAATAATCATGTGAGAATGAATGTAGTTAGTTTGTATATAAGTTATCTAAGATGAAATTAATAGCTGTAATTGTAATGTGTTTATATATAATAAAGCTGCTTGAACAGAACCCACAAAGACTCATTTATTACATCTTGAATAGACGAGCAACATCTGTCTGTTGTCATTGCCTCTTACTAGATTCTACATGATACCAGTCTGTAACTGGTTGAAGTTGTAGTTACACTCAATTAAATTATTATATTATAGCTAATTTTAAAACCCCATCTATGGCCTTTTTAATGCATGAAGAAAACCTTAACCAGTTAGAAAAATTAACCATTGAACCAAATACATTTCTTATATGTGAATTCAACTACCAAACATGAACTAGCAAACATATACTGCCAGTAACAACTTTACCCACTGATTTTTGGGATTTGTACCAGATTGTCTCCCTACTCGCCAGGGGTGCCACTCTTCTTTATCTTGCTCCCACAAATGTTTCACTCAGCTGTACCTCCTTTACCTCCCTGTTTGTTACCCCACCTTTAGAAAAATATCTGACCATCTTGGCGTGACATTCTCCCTGAAATCGTGCTTTGGGGTCCCTGGTATCTCCTCAGCATTTAGAGTATTAGTTACTATTTACTGATCTTATTGATAATCACAAATGGTACAGTACACCAGCCAAAAATCATACGTGAGGCTGCTGCCTGCTCCTCTGAAATGTACTCTCTTATAGATAAAATGTCCTGAGACATCTGTACCAGTCAACTGTATGCATCATTGCAAGTTGAAAATTAATCCATATCATAGAACTACCATGTCAATAAACTAAATAATAAAAAAAGAACTGTTAACCACCTATAAAAAAAGGTCCATATTGTCTTTATAAAAGGGTTTCAAAAATGGTAAGTAAATCCCTCAAATGTACCATTAGGAAATGCAAGGCTAGCTATAAACCTGGGATAACAAGTAATTCAAAAGGCAGCCATAATGCCTTCTTTAGGTATATTAGGAGGACGCTTAGAAGTAAGTAACAATTCTATACTGAACTTATCTCTGATGGTACATCCTTTTCTAATCTCAAGGATATAGTTAATATTCTTACCGACAAATTATCTTCCATCATCCCCACCCCACCCCCACCCCCTTGTTGCTTTCAGTTTCCTCTCCTACCTCACCATTGTGACATCACTTTGGACAAAGACATCTTGACATTTTCCAAAATTAAAAACACCTTTTCTACAAGTACTCACAATATGTGCAAATAATCTGCTGAGAAGACTTAAGTCCCAGCTAGCAAAACCCCTTCAACACCTCTTCAACCAAAGTATCTCCACCGGTTACATAGTTAATGTGTTGAGGACAGCTGTTGTAGTACCCTTGCATGAAGGCATTCCCTGTTCTTACACTGGGGATGGCAAGCTTGTTAGTGTCACTAGTATTATTTGCAAGGCTATAGTATGTTTATTATAGCTGAACTAATAAATAATAATATAGACCTTATATCCATGAATGCATACCTGTTTGGCTTTGTAAAACGCAGATCTTTGCTGCTCAGTCTAGGCAAGATTTTGAAAAGGCTTATGAGGCCATTAGTAAGAGGCATATAGTACATGCTAAAAACATGGACCTTGCTAAGGACTTTGAGATTATCTCCACCTATCTTGGGGAGATAATGTCAAAGTCTTTGCTAAGGACTTATACATAAGCTCCACATGATAGGTATATTGGCAATCTCACTCAGCTCAAAATTAACCTATGCATAGTTTACAGGATAGATAACTAGCTGTCTAACTAAATCCATAATATTAGGGTAAGGGTTATTTGCTTTAGATAAAAAAAAAAAAATCACTAGTTGTGTCCCAGAGGGTTTTGTACAGGTCCCCATTATCTATAAACTTTAATGGCATGAAAGCTGATATCAACTGACTATGACTATTTAACTCTGCTGCTGATTGCAAACTGAAGACTGTCACCAAATTCCATTCTAATAACCAAGTTCTCTAACAAGGGCTAGATTAAACAAATGCCTGGTACGTTAATAATGGGCTTCCCCTCAATGCCAAGAAATGCAATATCCATGTCTCTGTCTCTCTATTTTTAACCACCATATCCCCCTGTGATAGCCAGAAAATCCTTCTACCTCCAAAATGTATCCATTGTGATATCGCTTCAAGGTCCACATAAATTATAATCTCATTTTACTCTTCCCTTGTTTAGCCCCATCATTTTTTTAACTTGCAAACACTTTCTTAACAACTATGATATAAAACAATGAGAGAGCTCAGTAAATAGAATCAACACATTCCATTAAAACCAAGGTGCTTACAGGACAGATATTACTGTTTTCCAGCCTTATATACACTCATATCCAGAAGGAATGTAATACTGATCGATTGTTTTTCATATGTTGCATATGTAAAAATGCAACAATACTCAATTCCAGTTGTCCATACAAATTTTGTGAAGGTCCATGTTTTAAATTTATAGCTGAGACTTTATTAGACTAGTCATTGAATACAGTACCCCATTAAAATTTTAAACTAACTTGTGAGAACTCAATTTTTTCTGACAAAAAAAATATCTGAGATATCTGTATCCTTAGCTGTCCTGATAGATTAAAGACTCCATTCCTCTAACCAGTGTCATGTAAAATCCTAAGGGTTGCACTCCACTTAGCCTTCCATGCTATGAATGATCCAGAACTCTTTGAACTCCTTCTCCTAAATAGAACCAGTGAAAAGGTAAACGCCTGCTTTACAGCTAGAAACCTACACTACAGTGACATCAACAAATAGGTGTGAGGTGTACCTAGCCCTGCCCTTACATGTGAACTACAGTACTTCCCTAGCAACCTTTAAAGTCAGTCTGAATAATTTGATGGAAGAACAAAATTTCTGACCTGAGATATTTAAGGAAGATCAAATTAATTAATGACATTGTTAGTTTAACATCAGTATTGGGTGATGTGGATGAACTTTTCTGTGGTCTCTTTGGTGGCCATTATCTTTGTAAGAACCTGTGAATCTTTTTCCTTTTGCTCAAGAAAATTAAGTGGTGCAGAACAAACATATTCAAAAAATAGAATAAGAGAGCTTTGCAAGTAAGTGGGCGTGTGAGAAGTCCTTTCCAGATTGACCAAAACCCACTGGTCCCACTAATAAATTCCTATGATTTGTATAGAATGCCACTAGAGTAACAAGGGTTGTTTATGAGTTTGACACATTTCAAAGCCAGAGTGATCCACGTGACTGGAAAGCAACTGACCGTGGCCAGCATGTTGTCATGAAACCCATTACTTTGCCAGACACATTCTGATATTGTTGACAATGTTGCTGGGCACATACATAGCATCATGGCAAATGAACCAAATAACTACTAAATGTCATGACACACTAAAAAACAAACTACAAAACATGACAGTGAATTAAAGATGGTCATTAAATATATAAGGGATGGATTGTCTAATTATTAGATACAGACAGAGCATCTGATGTACAAATACTTTACAACTGTCCAAACACAATTGTTTGCTACTACATCAAGAGAGAATTATTGTTCTCTCTTTAAAATATGTCAGAATGCTTAAACAAATACATGAACAACATCAAGGCTTGACTAAATAATGCAAAAGGGCCAAAATATCAGTATGGTAGCTATGCATCAACATGGACATGTCAAAGCTTGTGTAGACATACCAATGTTGCATCATACAAAAATCATCCCAGAGGAGGGAACTCTTGCCACCAGCTCCATTACTGCAAGATCCATGGCAGACAACAGCTGAAGATCTGTGAGGTTGAAAGAAATCATTACTTTGTAATAGTGAACTATTAGTCTTGAGATATAGAAATTCCACAAATACCGGCGATGCCTAGCCAACAAATTATTGTTTTGTTCAATACAATGTTTAATAAATATGACTTATCAACTAAATTCAGTACAGATAATGATACACGGTTTATATCCATACTGCTTGTTTAGCATTTCACCTTCATAATTAATACACCAAATCCCCATCACCCACTGTACAATGGACATGCTGATGGAGTGGACCACACCACTTCACCAACTCGATCTTCATAAAGCATGGCACTATCCATAAATCTATGGGACTAAGGCCTACACAAAATGACCAAAGAGGCAGGTATAGTTACATACATGTCTCTGACAAGTGATACTCCATCTGAATTCTACCTGTCATTCTGGTAGGCTGGCCTACATGCCTGAAGATGAATGGATCGAGAAAAATAGGAAACAACTGACATCACAGTATAAAAATGAAACACAGTTGTACATGGTACAAATGGATGATGCTGCCATCATTAAGACATAACTGGAGACACATCTGAGTCTTTTCAGAGGAGTATCCACAAGAAAGACGAATATTGGAGAGTAATACCCTCATGTCTGAACCATTGATGACAAGATCATTAATGAACTGAATATACAGATCCCATCAAATGTATAGCCACAGACACTTATTGTTGATAAAAGTGGAAGCTCTGAATCCTAGACTTGTCATTTGGTTGCTCAGAGTGCCTTCTACCTTAAAGAATCTGTCCCAAATGTTGCCAAGACTGTTCTACATAGGGGCGTTAGGAAAATAAACATATTGAACCTCTAATTCTTTTTATAAATCTCCTTCTTCTTCAGGTAATTTTGCAATGTAGGTGAGGAACTGCGGCCATGAGGTACATCTGTCTCAACAATACAGAAAATACAACTATGGTTATGTGCTGATAAGTGACAGATTTCCTTTTTGCATTAACGTTGAAAAAGATAAATGGTATTCTGAAATGTTTTCTCTAAGGAAAAGTGCATAAATGTCTTTAAAAGCTGTTTTTGAAAAACTAGTAGTGAAAATGTATATTATGTATATTGAACATTTTGCAAATGTATTGCATGTTATTTAGAGAGAGCTTCTGTCTCTGTCTCTCTCTTTCTATTTCTTTTTCCTTGGACTGATTTAAATATATGTGTGTGTGTGTCCCTATCAAAATCTTGAAAGACCACAACACCGAACTGCAAAACATCAAGACCATAATGCTGAAAGTGCAAAATAACAAAAGCTGACATCAACGAAACCCAGAGCAACAAACCAGGCATATCAGCTATTGTGTCAGATCATGGTACAGGTGTGTTTGGGGTTCTGTCCATTACCAGCTGCAGTGAGGGTTCAGAGGTGGTATATATAATTAGGAGGGTGTGTGGTGGGCACATCCCCCACATGGAGTGGTGCGTGGCTGCATGGCCGACCGCCACAAAAGCTTTTGTCTGTTTTGTCTGTGATGTTCTGTGCTTTTACCTTTGATGTGTGCAGGTTCAATGTTCTGGGTTTTGTTGTTTTCAGGTTTTGTTATTTTGTACTTTCAGCGTTCCTGTCTTTATGCTTTGCACTTCAGTGTTGTGATCTGTTATGGTTTTGATAGGTTACCATGTGTGTGTGTGTGTGTGTGTGTGTGTGTGTGTGTGTGTGTGTGTGTGTGTATATATATATATATATATATATATATATATATATATATATATATATATATATATATATATATAGGGTTCCTATCAGTTCATCGAAACGTCACCAGTTTGAACACCATATGTTTGAACTGTGAAGTTCGAAAACTGATTATCGCAAAGCTGCAGAACACCAAATTCTTTGCCAGGGAAAGAATTCAGTGGGCCGTTTCTGTGGCTTCGTGATTTTCAGCACTGTAGTGAAAAGTTACGGGTCGGGTTCAGTTAAGTGTGCGATTGTGTGGACGTTAGGGTTAGGGTGCGGGTTAGGTGAGTTAGGGTTAGGGTGTGGGTGAGGTGGGTGTGCGATAATGACTGACTCTAGGGTTAGGGTGGGATAGGTGAGTTAGGGTTAAGGCGCGGGTCAGGTGAGTGTGCGATAGTGATGGACCTTAGGGTTAGGGTTAAGGTAAGTGGATAGATAGTAGTATACATACAGTTTCGTGTAGGATTTTAAATGTATGTGTGGGGATTTCTGTTTTTGTGGTGTGCTTGTGTTGTGTGTGTGTTTCTTGGAACAGAGATTTGCTGTTCTAAGCCTTCGATGGTTTTGCACTTCGAGGTTAGAAGTTCGAACATATGGTGTTCGAACTTCTGCCATTTTGACGAAGTGATATAGAACCTATATATATAAATATATGGGTCCCCTTTAGACAATCGACTTTTCAGAAAGTCAAACACCATATGGTTGATACCATTTGATGGACTTTCTGAAAAGTCAAACCTTTTGTAGGGAGATTCTGTCCCACCTTAGCTCAGATCCATTAGTAATGCTTTTTTCTTCAAAAAAAAAAGCTCTGAGACAGAATGTTTCCTCCCAGTGGCTATGCTCATGTGCTAGCTCCTCACAACCTATAACCTGACTTTATATCACTTCTGCTACTCCATCCTTCAGTACCAAGTTAGACTTTTATAAAAAGTATGTAGACTGTGTAACTTGATGTTGTGGTATGCTATTGTTGTTGATGTTTGCTGTTCAAATGTATGCATTGTATAAATCATTGTTGTTGATGTTTGCTATTCAAATGTATTTTTTATAAATCACTGTGGAGCTTTTCTCCCTGAGCCTCCACTGAAAATGGGTACCTGTTGGCCCAGAGGACCTTCCTGGTAAATAAATGCAAATAAATAATAAAATTGCAGTACAGTAGGGAAATGAGAATTTACACTTTTCCCCACTGTACTGTGATCTCAGAGTTGGTATATATAATATGCCGGTGGTGTGGGGGCAGGGAGCTTGCACCCCTAAAAAAACATAGATTTTTGTTGTTTTGTCTTGTTCAACTTTTCTGAAAGTCGATCATATGGTCAGGGGGCTTGCACCCCTAAAAAAACATAGATTTTTGTTGTTTTGTCTTGTTCAACTTTTCTGAAAGTCTATCATATGGTCTTGACCATAAGAAGTTCTACTTTCTGAAAAGTTTGTCTTCTGACATAGCTCTATCTATATATATATCTATATACAGGCATTGGTGGTGCTGCGGTAGCATTGTCACCTCACAGTAACATGCTGTCCGGTTCGATTCTCAGCTAGAGCGTCTTCTGTGTGGAGACATGCATGAATGGGCGTACCTTCATTGAAGGTTGTGCATCAGGGCTGGTAACTCGGCATGTAAAAATCAACTACCAATCATTAGCGGACTGGAGTTCTGCTGTGGCGACCCCTAACCGGGCAAAGCCGAAAGACACAACAAAATATATAAATATAGATATATACACAAATATGGCGACCACTACTTTTGTCAAACAGTGCTTTGGTCAACATCTGTTTATTCGAAATAATTTGGATGACTAAACAGTTCATTGACCCCTGTCAACAAAAGTAGCAGATTGGAGAATTCAGGGAGGGGAGGTATTTACCCTTCCCTGAGAATTGTGTGATCTCAGAGTTGTTGTAAATATTTAGTTGGGAGGGGTGTAGCTCCCCCCTGCAAAAAAACTATGATTAGCATGTACCAAGAGTGATACTTGGCACATGTGTAGTAGCTTGTCGACATGCATAATGTCAATCATTTGGTTACAAAATTATTCATGTTGAATGTACTGCTGTTCAACAAAGGTAAGTAAGTGTGTGTGTGTGTGTGTGTGTGTGTGTGTGTGTGTGTGTGTGTGTGTGTGTGTGTGTGTGTGTGTGTGTGTATATACATACAGGCAAATGTACTTGTACATTTTAAAATAGATGATACCTACAAAGTATGAAGCCACCAGCTCCCTCTTGAAGAAAATGCTGTGATGGTAACTGTGGTTTCAGTATGCTACCAGTTTATGTGGAATAAAAGCTGCATCTTAAGCTTACGATCCTGAGTTTACTGATATCGCTGAGTACCATAGGATGACTGCGTGGCATACGTGTGATAAATCAATCGGTTGCATGCTTATGACATGGTGTAGTATAGATAGTTGTTGGATGGTATGCCAGACACAAAACAGAAGGCAATGTATACAAATAATTGATGAAGCACACATGGTAGATCAGGAACACTGAAGATCTGATTGTCATGGTGAAATATGGAAGTATAAATAGGTGACAAATGTTGGAAAAATCGCAGTATAAATAGGTGAAATGTTAAGTAGTCCATTTGAACCAGCTTCCCCATAGATAATGCAGCCAAAATAATAACTATTCAACAGAGATAAACACTACACTGTCTGCAGTGACAGCTGTACTTAACATATTATAGGTTATGTGAACAGTAGATCATATCTCATCATGCATTTATATAAAGCTTCTTCACAGCTTTCTCTGCTATATGTGCACAAACATTACTCTATACCCTGTCACTTGGTATGCACTACTAAAAGACTTACTCTTGATGTAAGTGACTTACTCTGGTGTGAGTCTCCTTTACAGATACTATGTCTTACACTGGTGGAAGTAACTTACCCTAAGAGCGAGTTTCTGGAATGTGTCCCACAGACTGTTTCTAGCTCTGTGTCATTCCATTTGTTTAGCTCCACTGCACTGCTCAGCTTGCTTGTTTATTATGTCTGAGAAATTCTTCCTCTATATTACATTCTAAAGGATAGTATGATGGTGTTGCAAACTATCGATCTGCCTCTTTAAGATACAAGGCATTTACTGAAGGGCAATGCATGCCTTTAAACGCTAGAAAAGACGTTTTGTAGTGTAGTGAATGTCACTTCAATTCTGGCTTATTTCTCATTACTTGACATGCAGATTTTGTTTTTGAATAGTAAAACTTTGGCAGAATTACAATGTAGCAAGTGTGCATGTTATTGCTCTCTTGGTTTGCATTATAACAACAGTTAGCATGGCTGTATTTATGCAATACTTTAGTTGGGGTAATGCCGGGCATATCAAAACTGGATTTTATGTATTCAGATTTATGTCAAATTCTACATTTTCTTTCTTTCTTTTTTTCCCGGTTTTACTATATTTTTCATGACTGCACTGCAGAAGATAGTCCGGAATGCAGAAGAAAACAACAGAACACATCTTGACAGCTTTACATTGAAGTGGCTAAAATTTAATGGGAGAAAAGATGGATTCTCTCTCTCTCTCTCTCTCTCTCTATATATATATATATATATATATATGTAAATATTTTTTTGAGAGAGATCAGCATCTCAGTTTTGATAATCTCTTTATACTTAACTGTTATCAATGCCATGTTTTGTCTGCTTCTTGTTCTTTAGTACAGTTGTAAAAATGCTCTCCTGTATTACAGAGTGGTGCGTGATCAGAGGCATTGGACAAGAAAGTTCAGTGAGGAAATGAGCTGTCATTTCACTTCACAAATCTACCATACATCAAAGGAAATGTTATTAGCAATACTTAGTCCAGATTACCTCAGTTTTCCATAAATGTTTAATTGATAATACTTTTGCAGGATTGTGCAGTCCTTTGGGCAATGTATTAATATTTTACCCTGTACTTTGCTTTCGTACTTGTCTTTCGTATGGCACTATATTCTTATCTGGATGAAAAATATTTTACTACTGCATTTCCTTTACATGGCATTCAGAAGCTGAAATTTCATACGCATATTATCTGGTCTTGTCAAACAAATGTAGCAGACTATCTAGGAATTCCCTTAGAGAGAATTCCACCTGCTCTCTTTTATTGCCACACCCCAAAAAATTGTAAGTGTTCACTGAAACATGGTCTCTGACATTAACGTTTGATAATTTAGCAGTGCAGGAGAATTCACCTATGTGATTAAATCTTAATTCTATAATTTTTTTGCTTCCCTGCAAACAATCTTTTGAAATATATTTGTTTTAATTATTTTTATCAATTATTCTACCACCTTCCTTTAGCACGTTGAATTTGGAGATTGTAATGCTAGAGAATCAGTGAAACCCTTAAGCATATAAAATGAGAGCGCTCTCACTGTTTATCCTGACATTGTAGCCTATACATGAGCTGTCCTCTGACCACAAGATAGGAAAGCAGGTCTTTCAGCCTTCATACATTGCTCTTTTATAATGTCTATCAATATGAATATTTTATGTATATAGCTTATAAACATGAGCTAATTTATACATTTGGCTCTTACTTTCCATGGAATTTTTTCCAGCTTCTATTTTAGACTATAAATTGCAAGTCTGTTCTCTACCAAAATGACTTAAAAATGGTATAGTAAGCTGCACTGCTTTTTAGCAGGAATATTTCCCTTGTGGCTTTGATCACTTGTCAACATAGTGATGGGTTAGTAACTGTTTTAAGACTTTAGGCTGCAGCTATAAGAACATTAATAAATTATAAAGATGGTAAGGAAAGTGAATATAGATTCAAGGCTGTGAATTGCTAAGCATTAAAAGTATCCATTACATCATGACCATATATAATTTGTTCAGTTTATTAAACCACAAACAGCCTTCCAGTTTTTTAAAATGTTATGCTCTATTGCAATGCTTGCAATGGCAGCAATGTGACAAGACATAACTGTTTTGCCGTAGATGATATAAATGTGTGTATGATATCTGATTTATTAGGCCTGTGCTATGCATGCATGGCAACTTATTTGTATATTGAACCATGGTAAAATTGGTTTGCATTTTTATAGGTCAATAAATACTATGTACAACACATAACCTGTGCAACACTATCTATTATTTTGGTGACTATGCAGTTTTGTATTCCCTTTGCTATACTCCCTGTCATAATTTTGAAGGACACCAAATGGTTCAAGGTTTTCTATAATGTAAGAATTATTATTTTTACTCCTAACCTTACTACAAATTGTCTCACCAAGTAGAATTATCCTGACTGCATACCTTGGGTGGAAATTCCAAGTTTGCTGGTTTGATGTTCACCTTTGTTATATACACTCTACTTTAAGTATTCACCACTAGATATGTATTCAGGAAATCTGCAACAGTTACTGATTACTCTATCCTTCTCCAGACAAGATATCTCTCAAGAACAAAGCTATCCAAACTTCAATGATGCCTGCATAGCTGCAACTGGGAATGCTATAAAGAACTGCCAAGTATGACTCATTTAAAAGGGGTAGGCACAGTAACTTTAAAGAAAAATCAGTTTTAAACTTAGAACACTTATTTTCCACAAGTACTAAAAAAGCCATTATGTGTTATATCAGGGAAATAATTTCATTTTTGTAATAATTGCCCTGGAGATATAAGGTAGACTTCTGGAGACTGAATTGTGAATATAGAAGTATGCCTGCAATATAACAATTTAAAGTAATACCAGAGAGGATTTTTTCTTCTCTGACATTACTTTAAATCGTATTTTCAGTAATGACATTGATTAGGTATATGTCCATCCTGATGAAATGGAAGAATAATAGTTATACTCATTGTATCAAATCTCTTTAATTTTGCATTTTAACATCTCCATAATGTCATTCAGAAAATATACCTCTTCTGACTATAAGAGTTCTATTTGCTACATGAAGGCTGGATTACTGCAATATCCTACATTTTGGATTTCTGAGGAACATGCATTAGATGAAATGCATGTAGAATTACACATTAGGATTCACAACAGTTCAGTGTTAAGCTTCCATGTATTCTTCTTATTTAGTGTAATAATTGCATCAAACAGGCCAGTTGTCAAAACAATATTACAAAATATTACAAACAAAAACACAAATTCACGGACTGCACCAAGCTGTTTTAATGAAGAGGTAAAAGGCTTCAAAATGCTAAGCGCTTTCACCATCAACTGATGGCTTCTTCAGAGTAAAAGGAGCTCATAATCACATTGTTTAAATACAAAATTCCACATGCACATTTACCAATCAACTCCGTTGATTAATTACAATCCCAATGAACATACTGTTATATCTTTCAAATAAACCATAAAACATGCATGTTGAACTTGCCTAAAAACATGTATTAAAACATCTATGCACTCACTTTGAACATACTCATTATACACATATTAGTGTTGAGACCTTATTTGAATTGTTACTAGCTTTTTCCCAATACAACAAAGCAAAATGACTTCAAACAACCATAGCCCTTTGTTTCAAAATGGGCTTAATAGAAATATGGTCGTTGAGTCCAGGGTAAGTTGTTGCATCTAAAATCACCTGCCATTTAAATTCTAAAGACTCAACTCTGATTTAATCCGTGAATTTGTGTTTTTGTTTGTTTTATTTAGTCATTACCCTGTTGGGTTTAGTGTTTTTTACAAATATTACAAAATATACATAAGTTGTGCATAATGTTTTATATTTGCTCATCTGTTACAGTTAACAGTCTACTTTTTTATGATTGTTGCTAGCATGATTATAAACTTTGAAAAAGAGGCAATGCACATTTGCTTATTGAAACTGGTAGGAAATCAGAGGACAGAGGGTTGGGGCTATTGTTCTTTTTTATGTTCCAAATGCATCAACCCAACAAGTTCAGCATATACAGTACTTCGGTGCATCCAATGGTTCACTGCAAACCTAAAATCCTTCAACTTGATTAGTTGTGTCTCCATTCTGCAGTATTTGAATACCTTGATGCTTAAACTTTTGGGAAACTAGATTTGGGTATGATAGTTGAATCTGGCTGCTGGGGTCATGCGTAAACTGAATAATAATTAAAAATATGTTAGCACTTTCACAATGATAAACATTGCTTCATTAGACAAACCTACATCTTCAACAGCCAATTATATACAATTATATACACAATTTAAAAACACAATACACCAATTACAACTAACAACCACTTTAAAAACACCCCACCTCATCAAGAAGCATACAAACTTAAAGTAAAATCTTATTGCATTGCTCTAAAGCATACTCCCCATCACTTCAGCTTCCTGGATTTCAAAACAGGTTTCAATGGGACTGAATCAGTCAGTCCAAGTCCACAATGAGCCCCCAGCCTCAGAATCCACTGCAGTTCAATAATTTCAGTTCTATCTGTCAGATCAGCCATTTAGACATTGTCTTTCAAAACATATAAAACCTGAAAATTAAAACCATGCTCTTCTTCTGCAAGTAATGTATGCTTAGCCAGAACACTGTATTCAAAGCCCTTTCTAGTGCAATATAGATGATCCCTTATCTGCTCCCTTAACCGGCAGTTAGTTTTCCCTACATAGAACTTGAAGCAGATTTTACAGTGTGCTATAGAAATAAAATTCTTTGTATTACATTCAGCTGAAGCTCTCAACTGCCATAGGAAACCTGTTCCTGGGTGCTTGAAAAACCGGGATTCATCTATAAATTCACAGAAAGCACACACTTCACATTTCTTAGTGCCCATGGGGCTCCCACCAGGTGAATCATGATTTTTTTGGGTAACAATGCCTTTGCTTCAATGTCCTCATATTTTTATAAACAAACCTAGGGTGCAAGCCCACAAGTCCTGCAGCCCTCCCATCAACTTGTAAAATATGCCAATTGTGTCATACAATGCCTCTCACCTTTTTAACATCACTGGTATATGACAACACAACTGGAATATTAGTTGCATAAGTGTGCACACCCATAAACTAATACTTTGTTAAAGCACCTTTTGATTTAAAGACAGCATTCAGTCTTCTTGGGTAGGAGTCTATCAGCATGCCACATCCTGACTTGGCAATATTTGCCCCTCTTCCTTGCAAAAGCACTCCAAATCTGCCAGATTGCGAGGGCAACTCTTGTGCACAGCCCTTTTCAGGTCACCCCACAGATTTTCTGTTGGATTTAGGTCTGGGCTCTGGCTGGGCTATTCCAAAACTTTAGTTTTATTTTGGTGAAGTCATTCTTTTATTGATGTGGATATATGCTTGGGGTCATTGTTGTGTTGACAGGTGAAATTCCTGTTAATCTTCAGCTTTCTAGCAGATGCTTGAAGGTTTTGGGACAAAAGTGAATGGTATATGGAACTGTTCATAATTCCCTCCACCTTGATTAAAGCCCCAGTTCCAGCTGAAAAAAAACAACCCCAAAGCATGATACTGCCACCACCATGCTTCACCGTGGGATGGTGTTCTTTTGGTAATGCAAAGTGTTGTTTTTGCGCCAAACATACCTTTTGGAATCTTGGCCAAAAAGTTCAACCTTAGTCTCATCGGACCATAGCACATTTTCCCACATGCTTTTGGGAGACTTGTATTGTTTTGCAAATTTTAGCTGGGCCTGGATATTTTTCTGTGTAAGAAAAGGCTTTCATCTTGCAACCGTAACCCATAGTCCAGACATATGGAGAATACGAGAGATTGCTGTCACATGTAGTACACAACCAGTACTTGCCAGAAATTACTGCAGCTCTTTCAGTGTTGCAGTAGGTCTCTTGGCAGGCTCCCTGACCAGTTTTTGCCTTGTCTTTTCATCAATTTTGGAGGAGTGTCCAGTTCTTTGCAACATCACTGTTGTCCCATATTTTCTCCATTTTTTGATGACTGTCATTACTGTGTTCCATGGTATATCCAATGCTGTATAAATTTGCTTGTACCTTCTCCTGACTGATACCTTTCAAAAATGAGATCCCTTTGATGCTTTGCAAGCTCACTGTGAACCATGGCAACTGAGGAAATGTCAGGAAAATCCTACTAGGACAGCTAAACTTTATTTGGGGTTACCTAAGAAGACTGAATGCTGGAATTAAATCAAAAGGTGCTTCACCAAAGTATTAGTTTAAGGGTGTGCACGCTTATGCAACCAGCATATTGTACGTTTTTTATTTTTTATATTTTTCCCCAAACAGATTTGTTTTTCAATTGAATTGTACAGGTTATAGGTCACATTAAAGGTGGGAAAAGTTTTGAAATTGTTTATTGGGGTCTTGTTTTTTTATATCACAAAAACCTGGCATTTTAACAGGGGTGTGTTCACTTTTTATATCCACTGTATTTTTTGCAGGGGAGCAATCTCCCCTGCACCCCTCACACCCCTGCTACTTATATATACCAACACTGATATCACATATCAGTGAGGAAAGGGAATAACTCTATTGCTGCTGTTGCATGGCCTCCTACATAAAAATCCCTGCATTTTCTTCTGTCAGCATTTGTTCAATATTCTGTAAGTTCATTGTTTTGTGTTCAATGTTTTCATGTTTCAATTACTGGAAAGTTTGAACACCTATCATGAAATACTGAATGCTCAAATCAGCAAATGTAAAAAGAGTGATTATTTTAAAGTGAATCTAAAATGATCAAAAACAAAAGAAATGAAAATTAATTATTTTTCAGGGGCAAGCATGAATGGTCAAAAATACATTACCATATGAACTAAGCATCAATATAATGCTTAAAGTCTAAAATTACACTAAATACATTTGGACAAAATGTACTTCAACCAAATGAATAAACATTGCTATACGCTAGAGAAGGGGGATGCTTTAAGATGCAGCAGTTTTGAATTTGAGCTTAAATTTTCAGTAGCTTTGAGGAGTATATCACCATTTCTGATTTTTCATATAGAACCCTTACATACGTTAAAGAAACTACCCAGCTGCTTTATATAAAATCATTTTCCTTCTTTGTGCCTCTGAGCAAGTTAAACAATTCATGTGTCTTTTTGGAAAACAGACTTTTGTGTAGTATCATTTTACCTAGTTAACAAAAGAAATAAATGCATAAATACCTCCAGCAGTGTGAGAAAATACAGGATAAGAATATTAGTGGCTGAGTTGCAAAGTTATTCAAGGTGGCATCAAAATATTTATTCAAGCCGGCAATAAAATATATTTCATATATTTCCATATCTGTGGCATACAGGACAAAGCCCTATTACCCAGGTTCAACTACCAGTCTGAGTACTGGAAGAGCCAGGTATGGAAGGAAGTAAGAGAGTGGCTTACACTTTGTTACCATCCTAAGGTGTGTGTGTGTGTGGGGGGGATATGGTGGTCTTAGCTGACCAAAATTGATCCTACAGAAGTACATACTTGCACCCTGACCTTGAGCAGCATCTTACCCTCACCTTGAATGATGCCACAGTATAAAGACAAAATGATCAATTTTAACAATTGGCTAAAATTTTGGTGTCATTCAAAGGGGATCCAGTGTCTGTCAGCCTGGGATGACATGCTCGACAAGCCACGTTGCTTCACTAGGGACGGCTTGCACCTGTCACCACTGGGCTTTTGGATATTGGCAAAGGCTCTTGCCACCCCCATAGTGCCTTTTTTAGGCAAGGCTCAAAAGTCAAACCCACCTCCATAGACAGCACAAGGAACAAGAAACTAAGGGTAATGCTGCTAACCGCCAGAAGTCTTAACCTCAAGATGCATGCACTCGAAGCTCTCCTCAGTATGGAGAACATCGATATCTGTGCAGTGACAGAAACCTGGTTCAAGGCTCCAGAGAGCATCCCAGCACTACCAGGTTATACCTCATATCATGCTTTTCGGCCCCAAAACCCAGACCGAACCACAAAAGGAGGGGGAGTTTCCATATTTATCAAGGATATCCACACCTCCAGGTTAGTGGCATTGCACAAAGTATCGGAGACCATCCATGTGCAACTGACAGTGGGCAAGACTGCTTTTCAGTTTATAGCATCCTACAGACCACCCTCTCAAAGTCAGGAATCCCACTCGGCTTTCCTGAAAACATTGGAGAACATGAAGATCTCTCAGAACACCATTATATTGGGCGACTTCAACTACCCAAACATAGACTGGGAGCATTACTCAAGCCCCAGCACCTTAGCCCAAAGGTTCCTGGAATTTATAAACTCAAATGCTATGGAACAACTAGTCACCACTCTCACAAGAGGGGAAAACATACTAGACCTGATCATTACCAACATGGGGACTCTATGCTCCATACCAGAAGTATATCCCTCATTGGTAAGATCAGACCATAAATTAATTTCACTGAATAGCCACATCCCGACCCCACCCCCAGCCCAGAAAACCACAGTGAAAAACTTCTCAAAAGCGAACTTCACACTTCTCAAAACTGAAGTGGAATCCTTCAAGGCCCCAGGGCCAGTGGAAACTACGGCCCAAACTGCAGAATCCTATATAAACGCATTCTACGGACATCTCCAGGAATGCATGCTATCCCAAACAAAATCAAGACCCAATCATCCAAAGGCAGGCATCCAGTCTGGTGGACCCCAGCCATAAATAAACTGTACAACAGAAGGAGGAAGCTACTACATGATAGAGCAAAATCCCTAAAAGGGAAGGCACCTCTGATCAGTACTAGCAAAAAATTACGATCCTTCATAAAATCCTCCAAGGCCAGCTTCGAGAGAAAAATTTCACAGGACACTAAAGACAATCATAAGGCTTTTTTCAGTTATGTTAGGAACCTGTGATGCAACTCCCAGACTTGTTCTGAGTTGTTTCTAAATGACAAAAAATACACTGAACCCACACACATTGCCAATATCCTGGCAGACAGGTTCAGTGCAAACTTCTCCACCCCCTCCCCCCCAAAAGAGCAATTATCTATCCTGGCAGAGTGCAGCCTCCCAAACATCTCTGATGCTCAGGCGAAGGCCGCCCTCTCCAAAGCAAAAAAAAACACTGCTTCCATGGGACCAGATGGCATCCCGGGTTGTGTCTTACATGAACTCCAAGAAGAACTAATCCCTCAAGTAAAACTGCTGTACAGTCTCAGCCTCACTGCAGGATATGTGCCCAAAGAATGGCGTACAGCAACAGTGGTCCCACTCCACAAAGGTGGCGCCTCTGCGGACCCTGGAAACTATCGCCCCATAACCCTGACTAGCCTAGTCTGTAAGGCTATGGAGAGGATCATCATGGAACTCATAAACAAAGACATTGGGGACCTACAGACACTAGATCCTACCCAATTTGGCTTCGTCAAGGGCAGATCATGCCTTTTGAACCTGGTCGACTTCTTCGAAACAGTCACCAAGGCCATAGATGAAGGGAAGGTAGTCCACATAGCCTATCTGGACCTAGCAAAGGCAGTTGACACAATACCCCACTCGGGCATCATAGATAAGCTATCCAGCCTAAATATTAACCCCTATGTCACAAGATGGGTCACAAACTGGCTCAAAGACAGAACTCACAGAGTCAGAGTTGCTGGAGCCATGTCAGACTCGAAACCGGTCACAAGTGGCCTCCCACAAGGTTCTGTCCTGGGACCTCTCTTGTTTGGTATTTACTTTTCTGAGGTACAGGCCAACGTGGGAGGTCTATGGCTCACCAAGTTGGCAGATGACTGCAAACTGGGCGCCATAATCGACTCTCCAGCTGACACAAACATCCTTCAAAAAGGTCTCGCAGAGACGGATAACTGGTGCCAGAGCCATGGTCTAAAGCTAAATGCCAAAAAGTGTATAGTCATACCCTTTGGCAAAAACAATGTGCCCACAAATTACCACATAGGTGGTAACCCATTAAGTACAGAGAAAGTAATTAGGGATCTGGGGACCCAAGTTGATAGCAATCTCTCCTTTGACAACCACATTGCCAAAGTGGTTAGAAAGACCTTCTACATAGCCCACCTCATCATGAAAGGATTCACATCTAGATCAAGAGAGGTAATTGTGCCCCTTTATTCATCCCTCATCAGGCCCATCATAGAATAAAATGCCCCCTTTGGGATGTACCTTACCCGACACCTGCAGCAATTAGAAAGACCCCAAAAGTACCTCACCAGGAGGATCAAGGGTCTCAAACAGATGCCATATGCTGCTCGGTTAAAAAAACTCCAGCTCTACTCAGTTGCATACCGCCTACTTCGAGGCGATCTATGCCTGACATATAAAGCTATGTCCAACCCAGAATTAATGGACATGCTCCACCTCAGTAAATCTAAATCCCTTAGAGCCACGCGCTCGAGGGACTTGAACCTCAGCACAGAAATAAATAGAACATGCTGGAGGGACAGATTCGTAACCCAGAGGCTCTCTTCGCTCTGGAATAGAATTCCAATTCATGTTAGGCAGAGCATCTCACTGGCTCTCTTCAAGAAGAATCTTGATGAGTGGATGGGGGATTGTAGGTTTGTCCCGGGGATTACTTCCGTGTCACTATTAGACAGAGGCACAGTAAACTAAACTTTAAAAAGGGCACAGTATACTCAAATCAAGGGGTGGCATAAGCCAAACACAATCGGGCTAGGCTTATAAATGCCCCAGGGCAGATAGCCTAGTATGAACCTATGAACCTATGAACCTATGAACAGCAATGGCTTCACAACCAGGAGTCATGGGATTGCTATTCCAGACTGTTGACATTACCCCTCATAAACATGTATATGGTAGCACATACACTGTGTAGAATGCCCTTGTAGTGACATAGCTCATCATGTCAGTCATTAGCAGTGTGGTTAGGGCTCTACCCCCCCCCCCAAAAAAAAGTGATTCCTAGCTATATGATGACTACAGATGATGGAAGGGTTAGTGGTCGGCAGGCTTCAGATTGGTACAGTAGTGTAGCTAGGGTGGGGCAACAGGTACAAGTGCTCTAACACAAAGTGTTGGAGGCATGCCGATTCTGATCTTTCTTTAATGCAATACTCGTCAAACCTTACACTGTAGCAATCCATGTTACTGTAAACTGTACAACAGTAGTTTGCTACAGTTTAAAAACACACACACACACACATATATATATATATATATATATATATATATTTTTTTTTTTTTTTTTTTTTTTGTAAACAAAACCCGAGTACTGCAGTGCTCCATGCAGACAGGGTTTACACTGTAGCAACTGTTTATTTATTTTGTGTAACTTAAACACGGGAACTGTAGCACTAGGTGCAAGCATGGTATAATTTATAGCAAATGGTCTGCTACAGTTTAAAAAGATTTTTTTTCATTTAAAACTTGAGAGCTGTAGAGCTGCATGTGGCAGGGGAGAAACTGTGGCAACATTTGCAGCAAACAATTTGCTGCAGTTTAAAAGAAAAAAAAATATTATTATTTTTACTAAAATATATTGAAGGAGGGTTAGGTGCAGGGAACTGAAATGGAACCAGAATTGTTGGGGCAGGAAGGAGAGGGTGGCATGTCATTCATCTGGCTACCTGATTGGTGTGCCAGCAAAAGGAATGCCCATTTTTTTTTTTATTTCTTTTCAATGGAAGAGTGTGGTGGGGCAAAGATCTAATTATAACATGCAGATCATTTACAACATAGAAATCAGCTTATTACAGTGAAGTCCTTTTTCTTTTCTTTTTTTGCTCTTCACTTGAAGAGCTAAGGGGTGGGGTGCTGGTTCATAGCAGCATCCCAGGGCTCTGGTTGAACCCGATATGATTTTGGGTCAGTAATAAGATATAATAAAAGGTACTTCACATATTCCTTAGTTAATCCATAGTAGTGCAGGTAAAGGACCATGAACAACTTCTACAACTTTAGTACATGGATGTATCAGTGATCATTGGTCCCATGTCACAGCAGGAATGGGGCTGGCTACTTTCAGCATGACACTAACATCTGGCCAGAAAAGCTGGATATGAATCTTGGCAATAATGGTGTCTCTAGGTACGTCTCTGAGTTTATATGACATGTAGAGCTGTCAATCAGTAGTGATTTGTGCAAAACAACAATTAAGAGTAAATAGTAATGAGGTCATTAAAGCAATACATTCGCATGCAATGCTAACCAAATGCTAAAATGGCAGCAAGCACACAACAGCTGTGAAATGGCAGGGCTTAGCAATGAATTGGCTGAAGATTTTATCACGCTGTGGGGTCACTGAAAACTGAATGACTTTAGAGCTGTGCATTTATGGCAGCTGTATTACCATTTGTTATCCAGTAGCTACTGCTATACATTCAGTTGCAGGACTGGTTTACAGTACCATTCATTTTAAAATCCCATCACATCATGTCAGATAGATAGATGTAAGATAAGGCATAATAGCTTAGTGCACAATATAAGCACTCAGTTTCACCATCAAGTTGCTACTAAGTAGCTTTTATTGCCACTGAGTCATTGCTCCAGAAACCATAATGGTTTCTTTGCAATTCTGAGATGGTGTTATTCTGGCCACTTAACATTAAGTTCTTGTTTCTTATATACTGCAAGCAGTTAAAAGCACTGAAATGTTAGCAAGGCTGAGAAAATGTCAAGTGTTTTTATCTAATGCCAAATTCTTAGATGCACTTACACGAAAGAGCAAGCTGTCAAATGTCATTACATACTGAGGCAAAACAAAGTAAATTCAAATTAAATGTTATTGGTTAGAGAGAAGTTTAGATGTACAAGAAGTATAAAGATTGGGGAAGGGTTGTTTCTTTACAGCCTGACTTATGGGAATTTTCTTTTTACTTCAATACCAACAATAAAGAACCTGAGTGTTGTTAACAGTATATGCCAACAACAACTGATATATAGAGGGGATGTAAAAACTGAATCTGATGAAATATGTACTTAAAACCTTTTTTTTTTTTTTTTTTTTTGAGAGTTGAATGCTTGATCAAATACACATGAAGAATTTGGGGCTAGTTTTTAATTTCATGTAAGGGGTACTGATAAACAGCACATTTCTGGTAAGTCAAATTAAAGTGAAATATTTTTTGCCTTGTTTTAGTTTGTTGTATTTTAAATTTCACATAATTTTTTCTAAGTTTTGGCTAATTGTTTAATTAAAATACTCTGTATACATAATTAAGCAGTATTAAATGTATTTATGATATTTGCAGTCAGTCTGATAAGAAAATTATTAAATTTAAGTATCACCTGCTATAGACTAATACAATCTTATAGCAGAATCAGAGCTGTTTTCTTAAAATTTATGGCAAATATTTTGTCAGGATGCCTCAGTACTGAATTCTGAAGTAGGTAATTGAATAACTATTCTATGCTAAAGAGAACGCAGATTCTCCTGCCAGAGACTTATTGGAAGATCTGTTGCTATTAGCTATCTTTACTGTATAGAGTTTAATATTTTTCTTTCCTGTTTTATGCTGCCAGAAATAAGCGTGAACCTTCATACTAATAGTAGACAAAAAAAGATCATAAAAAATATATATGTATACAGAGTAAATTTCCTAACATGAATGTTATATTTTTTACTGATACAAGTCAAATTTGCATATTGCAATTGCATAAATTTTATTTATACATCTCCTTATTCCTAAAACATAATAAATAGTTCAATTGCTCAACAGGTATTCCACACACCTTTGGTGTTGGAAGATCAGATGGCAATGGGTTCTGTTCCCACACCAGGTAATTTAATTAGTTTTCCAGTACTGATACTCCAGTGCACCTTAAGGTGCGGTGGCAGGGATTAGTCTCCTGAAAGTCTTGTCCTTCAGCTGTGATGTTAAAGTGAAGCCCCATCTGTCTGAGATGGCTGTAGCTCAGCTGCATGCAAAAGATCCTACAGCACTTACTGAAGACAGAAGGAATGTTCCATGGAGCCCTGTCCAAATTTCCTGAGGTCAAAATGAATACCACCTTCATTCTCCCCTGAAAAGAGGTCATTGTCATGGTGTGACTAGCACATCAACAAAGTGTAAATAAAGATGCTGTCCTGAATTATCTCAAAATAGAAGCACTTTGATTCCTCTTTCCTCCTTATTTTCAGTAAACTGCCGTCATTTAATACCTCCTTCATTAGCAAAGGTATTTAATTATTTACTTTGTCATTACTTGCTCAAAATGACTGAGTACAGAAATGTAAGACCCACAGATTGTGAATATAGAACCACAGAAAACAGAAACATTTGCCATTGCTAAAATTCAAATAAGAAGGAGATGTTTGTAAAAGTCAGGCGGATGTAATTTTTCTTGCACTTTTGCAGTTACTTTTGTAAAACAGATTGATTGTTTTGTATTCAATTTTCAAACCCTTTTGGCACAAGAAGCAGATTTAAAGCAGATTTTATTGCTCACAGACAAAACTAAACAAACTAGTGCCTCGGCTTACGCCCTCAAGATTCTAAAACAGTTTCAAAGTTATTGCATCATTTATATAATAAAATATATTAAATTTAAATGTAATTAATTAGTTAATTAGTTAAGACAATCAATTACTTCTATACAAAGCCCTGAAATTCTTAAAAAAGAAATACACAAAACTTTAAAATACACACAATTGCCTAACTGAAAAGTAAAACAAAAAATGACATATAACACTTATTCCCACTTTCAAGATACATCTTAAGCATCTAAATATTAAATATTTAACAATTTCAATATTAAATATTAAAGCAAATATTTAATAAGGAGCTCATTATGAAGCCCCATAGGTTGTAATCTATCATAAGAAAAAATTAACCATGCTTCCTACACAACAAAATATCAGAAGGATTCAGATATAATTCAAAACTCTCTAACACATACATAATGAAAATTCTTAACAAATCAAAATTACTATCATGTTTTCCAAAAAATGCAATGCCCCAGAACTAGTGGGTGATTTGTTCTTAATATCTCTAAGATGCTCCTGTAGTCTCACCTTCACTTGTCATATTGTCTTACCTATATAGAATTTATTACAAGGACAACACTAGTCCACAAATTACAATCTTTTGGCACCAATTATGTAACCTCATGGTCATAAATAACCTACCATTAATCACATATGTGTCATCCTTCCTCATATATTTACAGGTAGTGCAACCGCTACATTTTTATTCTATTACCTCACTTCTCATCCCCGAATGTGCTACCCAACTCCCAATGCTCTTTGAATTTCTATATGAAATATTCAACTTAACATTTCTAAATACTTCATCAGATGTTATTATATACCAGCACTAAAGAATATGTTGTATTCCTTTGATAAAGGAGGCATAATGGTTCACAAAATATATATCCTCCTGTTGTTCTACTGTGTGTATTTTAAAGTTTTGTGTATTTACTTCTTTAAGAACTTCAGGGTTTTGTATAGAAATAATTGATTGTATTAACTAATTAATTAAATTTGAATTTAATAGATTTTATTATATAAATGATGCAATAATTTTGAAACTCTTTTAGAACCTTGAAGGCGTAAGCCAATGCACTAGTTCATTTAGAGTTTTTTCTATGTGCAATACAATCTGCTTTGTGTGCCAAAAGTGTTAGAAAATTCGATGAAGTTTAGTGGAGTTGTTATTTGGCACTATACATGAAAGAAGTGTTAACAGACTTTATATTTACCCTGATACATCATATCTGATTTCACATCCACTTTTTTTCCGAAGTCACTTTACAGCATTACTTGCAAGCTTCATATACGTTCATAGGTTCATAGGTGTTAGGCTAATGACTGCAAGGGACTTTTAAAGCCTAGCCTTGCATCCCAAATCTCTAACAAGTTCTGAAAACCTTGATAAGTATAAGCACGGGCCTGGGAGATGAACCATTTACAGGTTAACTGTGTCCATTAGAAACATAGGTGCCAAACCAATTACCCATGTTGGACTTGAATTGGGTTAGGGAGGAACTCTGCTTCATGTGGATGGAGAGCCTGTTCCATAGACATGGTAGTCTCTGGGATACATACCTATCCCTCCAACAGGTCCTATTTATATCACCAGCAAGATTTAAGTCTTTAGAATGGGTAATTCTGGTGCTGTTTGTTTTGTGGATATGCAGGTCCATCGCAGTGGGGTCTGTTAATGTCCTATATGCCAGGCATATATCTCCCCTCAAATGCCTATAGGTGACAGAATGCACGGATAGGGTCTTGAGGCTGTCTGCATAGGACATTTTACTTGCGTCCTGTATTCTTTTAGTGAGAAACATCTGTGGACATTCCAGTTGTTGGATATGCCTGGTTAGGTAAATACCAAAGGGGATATCGTACTCAATAATAGGTCTGATGAATGCTGAATACAGTGGAAAAATCACTTCCTTGGAGTTCATAGGTTCATAGGTTCATAGGTAGGTACTAGGCTATCAGCCCTAGGGCCCATACAAGCCTAGCCAAAAAATGTACCCTGGCTTTCGCCACCCAAGAAAATTATTTTCCTGTGCCCCTGTCAAGCAGAGCCACAGAAGTGATCCCCAGGGTGAATTTCCCATTTCCCATCCAATCATCAAGATTTTTCTTGAAGAGTGCTAATGAGGAGCTCTGTTTGACATAGATAGGTAGTCTGTTCCAGAGTATGGGAAGTCTCTGGGACAGGAATCTATCCCTTCAGCATGTTCTGTTTATTGTGGTGACAAGGTTTATGTCCCTAGAGCGTGTAGCTCAGAGGGATTGGGACTTCTTAGATGATATACCTTTGTTTATAAGTTGTGCAACATACAATGATTTCCTCAACACTGTAGACACATGATGGTCAAAGGCTAGATTACTATCCATGTGTATCCCTGTCTTCAGAAAGGTTTACTTAGAAACAGCCAGTCCTATATTCCTACCCCTACTCTTATCCATACCACATCATTACTGTAAATATGTATTGTTTCCCTCTCTCTCAACATACTGTCAATACTGGCTGTTGAAACATATATGTACAGTAATCCAGTCTTTCATCAACAAGTACATAAGGTTGTAAAAAATTAATTCTAAGTTGCCCAGCTTATATGTAAGGGTATGGCATCCAGGTCCAAGGAAGTTGTAGTACCAAAATCATTCAGCACTTATCAGACCCATCACGGAGTATGATGCCTACTTTGGCATGTGCCTGACGAGGCATATTTAATAGATGGAACATCCACAGAGGTTCCTCTCCAAGGGAATCCAGGGTATTAACACTTTGTCCTATACAGATCACCTTAGAGCCATACCAATATATCCTGTCTCCTACAGGTTGTTGAAAAGTTATCTGCACTTGATAAGTAAGTCCTTCTTTGATCTAGCCCTGAAGAAGATTTTGCACAGCCATAAAACAAACAACACCAGAAACACTAGATCCAGAGATTTAAACTTTGCTTATGACATAAATAGAACATGCTTGCAAGACATGCATGTGTCTCAAAGGATCTCCATGCTCTGAATTAGGCTCCCCATCCATGTGAAAAAGAGTCCATCCCTAATGTTATTCAAACATACCCTTCATCATTGGATGGGAAATTGGAAATTCATCCCAGGGCTGGTCATCATGTCTCCTATAGACAGAAACTAACAGTAACAGTAAACATTCCTTAACAAACATACCCACCACATAACTTTTTAGCAACCTCCTAACTAACATACCCTTCCAACATAGACATGCATATTACAAGGGGAAGCAATTGGACTGGGTTGCATGGCTACACTTATAATGGCCATTAACCTAGTATATACCTATGAAACTATGAACATATAAAAGCCATGTTTGGAAATCACTGTGTGGATTCATGGTTAATTGAACTGTCAGTACTTGTACCACTGGAGCTTATATTTATGATAAAAAAATAGAGTAAAGATTTTTTTCTAATTTGTAAACTTGATTGCTGTATTGCATTTGCATTATGAATATTTTAATGATTCTTGTAATGCAGGATGTAGAATCGTTTACATTTTTCTATTTCATACTGTTTGGGAAATGCTTCTCACATGCTGTTCTCCTTATCTTAAAAATGTTTACTATCTAAATTAAAACATCTGTATGTCAATGGTTACTTGGAAATAATATGTACACAACCCTTCAGGACACTGACCAGTGATGGGTATATTCAAGCTGCTATTGTGTATGTGAATTTTGACAATGATAATGTCTAGTGAAATAATCTAAGGCCATGTAGAGTGAGGCATTGAATAATACATGAAAAAAAGGAAATATTTGATGTAAAATCCCAGTCTTTCATGTTATTTCCTCTATGTTTTCCCAATGAGTGTTAGAGCTGACTATCTGCACTTAAGCTTCTAACACTTCTTGTTTTCAGAATTAGTAGATATGCCATATACTCATGCACCCAGTTGTATGTCTGCATTTAGGATGATGGTCACTAACACATGATTGAAAACGCTCTTCATTTTCATAGCTAAGTGATAGCAATAGCAGTACAATGTCCTTCTAAGGACAGACCTGCAAACTACTTATGTCATACTGGAGAATAATAAACAATGGAAAAGATTATGACAAAAGCTGACCTGGCCAAAACATTTGAGACAATTCCCCAGTTAGGCATAGTAGAAAATAAACTGGGAATAAATCTTTGTGTCACCCACTGGATTGCCAGCTGGCTCACAGATAGGATGCAGTTAATCAAAATAGTGGAAGTTACCTCCGCAATAAGACAAGTCAACAGTGGAGTCTCCCAAGGTTTTGTGCTGAAACCTTTCCTGTTTGGCATCTACTTTTCTGAAGTTTAAGCCAATACCAAAGGGCTTTGACTGACTAGGTTATCTGATGACTGAAAGTCATGATTATACTTCAAAACTAGAAAAAAGATAAACCTGGGTCTATACCATGTTGTTGAACTTTTAAAAGTTCGAACACCATATGGTCGACACCACTATATGTTCAAACTTTAAAAGTTCGAAAACATAATTAAAAAAAAAAAACACAAAAAACTTTCCTGAAGGTTGTAAGCAGGGGGGCAAGTCCCCCCTGCACCCCCACCTCCTGCTACTTAAATATATCAAGTTCGAGATTGCACTACATTGCAGAAAAGGGAAAGTTTCCCTTATGGAGATCTCTGTTGAAACATTTGAAGTTTTACAAGTTTGAACATATGGTTTCGACCATATGACATTCAAAATTGTAAAAGTTTGACAACGTGAATGTGACCTGATAAACCTGTTATGTGCTACTGTAGAGTAAGACCTGACAGTAACCATGTTTTCAAAGATGTGTAACAAATGTTTGATACCCCTGCTAAATGCTGTTACAGTTGAGTACATGGGAAGGGACATTTCTTCACTCTCAACAGTCCTTGAATGCCTTTTCTCCTATGTCCACATAAGTTTATAGACATCAGTCTGAAAATAACTTATTACATCTGAGTGATGCCTCCAGATGCATCTGCAATTAACTCCTACTGATGCCTCTAGGTATCAAATATTGTATGTTCATATTTGCATCAATAATTCCAAAGCCATGCTATGTACAAGGTTTTAAAACATTTCATTGTAAAGCTTACACAATGGCAACCTGTACTGAATTAATATTTGATCTCTGTCTAGTGCAGATAAATAGATATTAACTGTTGTTTTTATGATATTCATTTATATAGATATAATTTTCACATTTTTCTAAATATCTCAACAACCAAGTAACACAAACAGAACTCCTTAGCCTCATCTGAAAGCTGTCAGCTAGATGAATAAAATGCTGCATAACTTGAGTGGTTGCTGAGATACTGTAAGTTGTTTACAAAATATTACAAATGTAATAGCTACTGTGTTTACTGTGACTTATAAAATTCACTTTAAGACCTAGAACCTAAAGAATGCTACCACTATAAAAATAGTTTGTGCTGAACAGTATGTCATTAATTCCTCTTTCATAACCCCTATTGTTCTAGAAATATGAACATTTGTTTGAAATGTGAGGACATTTGATTCTGACAAAAGGCTTAGGCTTCACCCATTGAAAGTTGTAGTGCAAACTGCCTGAGCTCCATTGGAGTGAATGAGTTAACAAGGGCTGATTTTTTTCCTTACAGCACTGGTTAAGTTCTTTACTGGCTATCAAAGTCGTTAAAACATGTTTTTTTTCTGGTAGATAAAACTCCTTATACTATAAAGATTTATGATCAGGTCTCACCGATCATAACCCATTATTATGTGTTTTTGATGCAGATGACAAGATTCACCTCTAGAGCTTAGATGTGGAGATGATTCTCATGGCATTCATGTCTCAAACAAATAATAACTTGGGTTACGGTCAGAAAGTAGATCCCGAACCCTTATATTACATGCAAACAGATTGTAATACTACAATAAAACTGCTTACTGAAGAAACACGGGACTGGATTCTTTTCTGTAGTATCAGTGGTGTTGCTGATATGTGTTCACACTGTAAAGGTCACATGTGAACTGTTCCATAGAAATTAATGTAAAATGCTCCTGTTCAAGACTCTGTGATGAATAAATGATTCTAAGAGAATTCATGAATCAGTTAAACCTGTTGTAAGAAGCTTGCACAGGCTGACGAATATCTCGTTTAATAATGCTGACTTGAAGTAGACATCGTACAGCACTGGCAGCACAGTAATTTGTGATACTTTGTATTTCCTGACTGGAGAATTATCTTGCAAATCAAAAGTACAGAGTCCTCTACAGGGTATACACAACATTATTGTAGATATGTGATTAAAACTAGGAGTATTCTCCCTTCTTTAGTATGGTAATGAGTGAATTTTCCTAGGTTATACGTATACCATGTCATACAGTGATCAGAATCCTCCAGCTGATATCAACCAAGCTGGCACTAATTAGACATAATCTACGTGCAACTGGCAGTAGATCCCATTGCCTCAGCAAGCCTACATACAGCATGGTGACAACTTAATGTATCTCTGTCAGGTAATCAATGATCAATGTGTCCCACAGACCCTACTATTCAGACAATTGTCATGACGACTAAGCCCATAATGGCATCTGTTCATTCAGCAAAACAAATTGCTGGCTGAATAGACACTGATCCTATCTCTTCATCCCTGAAAACAACAATGTCAGTCCCTATACTTCAGTTACCACTATATATCAACACTAGGTGTCCCGCACTGCCCTGACTAACATGCCCTGAAATCCATCTGCAAACCTTTCCTATGACTCATTCTTTTTATGTTGGTCTAGTTACCCAGATGTGTCACTTTGTATTCCAAAAGAGCTCCTTTAGTTACTTTGTTTAGTGAGTCACACCTTTGTGGCCCACGCTAGCAGCCATTGAAAGTACAGTGACAGTAATGCTTCACAGTCTTGCTCACTTCTCAACTTCAGTTGCTTTCTCTGTTTTTTTAAACCATGTGCTCTACACAAGGTCCCTGGCATTGCAAATATCCATAGGGCAAATGTCAGCAATACTGTCAGAGTATCTTCAGGAAAGTTGATTTCCATATTTATCAAAGCTTTTAGTTAAGCTTCCTGTCATTCCTTCTAGGCTGACACTTTTTGACACTTTCTCATTGCAGTAACTGTTTTAGGAAAAAAAAAAAACTTTATTTATGTGTTTCTTTATATATTTATTTATTTAGATTTATTAACTAGGTAGATGGACTGGTCTGTTGACCCATTTCATCCATTAACCAGGCTCATCAGAGCAAGGCAAAAATATAAAACCCAAGCAACAACATATCATATATTGCAAAAGTAACAAGATACAGAGTACAGAGGTCAGGTAATACTAATTACAAAGTTTAAGGCAAACAAATTAATATTTAAGAATAAAAAATCTTTTGGTGAGTATGGTTTGCAATGGTGTTTTAAGGAGCACTAAAACAATATATCTTCAACCACAGAGTATCGAGTAGTGGTAATACAATATTAGTATAGAACTTGCAAGTTAAAGTGTAAACAAATGAAGAGTGTAGAGCTGTAGCTTTTTTTGAAAGTAACAATATAAAATGGGTATATATTTATTTATGTATTTATTTGCTTATTTATACCTTATTGATTGTGTTAGTTCCCACTATGCCAATGGCCTAATTTGAGGGGAAATCGAATGTGATTTTCATACTGGCTAGGAGAAGTTTGGCCAGCATACTGTGGCACTTACCCTACTCATTTCAATTTGTGTGAAACACTATATTGTTTCTGATTCTGGCACAGACACAGCTAGGAAAAGCTTTATAATGGAGGTGGCTTTGACTGGAGAGAGTAGCACTGAGTGTAGGGAAAATAGAATCATAGAAATAGAGAAACATGTATCCACTGATGTGGCTATTTTAATCTGAGATGCAGAAAATCTTATAAATATGCAATGTTTGGCTGTTTTAGTTAACGCAGACAGAAAGTAAACTATAAAGATTATGGAGCTGGAAGAAGGATTAAAAGATAAAGTGTTACTTCCAGATGATAAATAAAGTAGATCCAAGAGAGGAATCAATAGTTTTGTTAGAAATCATATATTCAGAAAAGGAAAGTAAGAATCTTTAGAGAAGAACAAATTGGAAAGAAGGTCATATACAGCTTGGGTAAGACAGAAAGCACAGCAGAAAACAGGGTGCTATAGTAAGAACTCAAAAAAGCAAAATAAAGGCCAACTTTAAGAATACACAGCAAGAAAGAGAATATAATTGATAAGTATTTTGTATGGCACAGTATCATTTACCATAGGTTTTTAGTTGAGTGCTATAAGGTCTGTCATACATTTGAGAAAAGAAGATTTTTGTGACTTGATTTTTAAGACTGAGGACAAGTTAGATGTATTTACGTGCCTTATGAGAATAAAAGGAATCATCCTTAAAGTATGTATGTTTTTTCCATACAAAGAAATAACTTTAAATAAAAAAAGTTTAAATGCAGTTCAGTACAGACAGTGTTACTGAAGAAGAAATAAAGACTTGGTTACAAGATTGTTGTACAAATGTAAGAAGAATTGTTAAAACAAAGGTAAAAGTAATGTTTTTTATGAGGGTTGAGAAAAGGAAGTGACTTTACAGGTAAAAAACAATTTTGTCATGCATTACTAAGTTTTTCTTTAATTTCAGTGTGTGTGTCACTGAAACACAGATGTATAATGAGGAACCACAAACATTATTTTTGTAAGAGCATATCACATTTAATACAAATTTGAGGTATCATAATATACATATATATATATATATATGTGTGTGTGTGTGTGTGTGTGTGTGTGTGTGTGTGTGTGTGTGTGTGTGTGTGTGTGTGTGTGTGTGTGTGTGTGTGTGTGTGCATGTGCATCAGTTTAATATGAGATGTAGATTGTGTAAAAAGAAAGGATATTTTTATTTTGATTGCATCAATGAAGAAGAATGAAAGGAAAATAATTATAAAATGCAAAAAAGAATGAGGGATGTAAGCAATAAGTCAATGTATGGGAGTTACAGGAAGAACAATTGTATTTCAGGATAAAGGAGGAGATATTCAAATTGTTTTATAAGAGGCAGAGACTGAGAAAATAACTATTTTTGAGGTTTTAGATCTTAAACATACAGAACAAGAAGAAATAAAATGGTATGTTAGAAAAAATTCTACAGGGCTGAGAGTATAAATTAAGAAAAGATAGTTCAAAATCTTCTCAAAAATGTTTAAAAAGAGAGGGATAGCATTAGGGTTGTTTCAGTGAATATAAATACTTTTTTTCAGATAAGATAAGGAGAACAGGTATATTGCAGAAGTATTTAAGTTTAAATGCATATATGTTTGCAAGACATGAGACATATTTCAAAATCAGATAGACTGCAAATGGGAAGCCTATGGGGGAATAAGACCGTATGAAATTTGAAGACAAAAACATCTTAAGAAGTTATTTTTTTTTTTCTTTTTAATGTAAAGTGAAAGTGTAAAATATATGGTTGATATAGAGAGAGCAGCTATAGTAGAAATAAGATAAGAAAACTTTTAGTTATGTACTCACCATAACTTCAGATGTTTGGGATCCATCTCGCCTACATTCTGTACTGATGGGCTCGGAGCCGATCCCTCGGCTCTGACTCGGCACGCTTATGCTATAGAGCGAGGCCTCTTATTGGCTGAGCTATCTTTATCCCAGGATGCACCACCACTAATCCCCCAGATCTTGTTTGTCCGCATACATGCACACATGCACAACTTGATTATATAACATTGTTAGATGTTTCAAGATGAAACAACAGGATTCGGACCTTCTGGTATCCTCTGATCTCCAAGGAAGGGGGAAGGAGGGTGGGTTATTAGGAATGTAGGCGAGATGGATCCCAAACATCTGAAGTTATGGTGAGTACATAACTAAAAGATGTTATGTGATCCTATCTCGCTTACATTCTGTACTGATGGGACAGCATCCCTAGCACCTAAATCCCTGGTGGCTCATTGGAAAACACTCCTGAGCACTGTGGAACCAAATGAAGCTCGTCCTCTAGATGCCACATCTAATTTGTAGTGGGAAATGAAGGTGTGCGGGGAAGACCATGTAGCCGCAGCACAAATGTCACTAATAGCAAGCTTAGAATGAAATGCTATGGAAGTAGCCATAGCCCTTGTAGAATGAGCCTTGACAGAGGTGGAAAGCTCTTTGTTAGAATAAAAATAAGCTTGAGAAATACAGTCCCTGATCCATTTGGCAATAGTGACCTTTGTGACAGCTTTGCCCAATTTGTTATCTGCAAAGGATACAAACAACTGATCTGTTTTCCTTGTTTGTTTGGTCCTGTCTAGATAAAAACGTAACTGTCTGTGTACATCTAGTGTGTGGAATATAAACTCCGCCTTGTTAGAGTATTTTGGGAAAAAAACTGGAAGCTCTAACGATTGTTGTAAGCAGAAAGTAGAACAGACCTTAGGGACAAAGGAAGGATTTGGTCTGAGGGATACTCTGTCTTTGTGAAAAAACAAGTACGGGGGGTTTACTGACAAAGTTTGAAGCTCTGAAACTCTTCTGGCAGAAGTAATTGCCACCAGAAAAGCTGTCTTCCATGATAGAAACTTTAAATCACATGTAGCTGCCGGTTCAAAGGGAAAAGAGGTTAAGGCACGTAACACTATATCAAGATCCCATGGAGGTGCAGGATGAGAAATCGGAGGTCTCAATAGAGCAGCACCTTTTAGGAAGGTCTTGCACAATCTGTTGCTCATTAAAGGTGGGTCTATGGATTCGTGAAAATTAGAAATTGCTGCCAATTGTACCTTGATGGTAGAAACTGAAGAGCCTTGATTAAAAAGAGAAGTCAGAAATTTTAGTACTTCTGCCATGGGAATAGAAATGGGGTCCAGGCCCTGGAGTTGAGCCCAAATCGCAAATCTTTTCCATTTGCTAGAATACAGTTTCTTTGTAGCAGACTTATGGGCCGAAGATAATATGTGTACAACATCTAAATCCAATGTATGACTCCTGACTATCGTCGGAAGAGGAGGAGCCAAGCCATCAATTTTAAGGTGTGTAGGGACTGGTGGAATAGTCCCAACTGATGAACCAGTAGGTCTGGTATCTGATCCAGAAACCATGGACCTTGCAGGGCATGTTTCCGGAGATAGGGGAACCACACTTGACGGGGCCAGTAAGGAGCAATTAAGATCATTTTGCTCCCCAAGAGAGATGCCTTTTGAATCACTCTGGGAAGGAGAGGAATTGGAGGGAAGGCATAAAGCAAGCCGGTGGGCCAAGGATGGACTAATGCGTCCATGGGGCTCTTCCCCGGAGCCGGGGTTAGGGAGAAGAATTCTTCGCACTTCGCATTCAGAGGAGTCGCAAAGAGGTCGCAACACGGAACTCCCCATTCGCTGAAAATCTGACTTGCAACTGTCATATTCAGAGACCATTCGTGAGGAGAGAGAATGGTCCTGCTCAATCTGTCGGCTATCACATTGGACTTGCCCGGTATGTGAGTAGCCACTAGGAAGCGTTTGGTGGAGACTGCCCATTCCCAAACCCTCATGGCTTCTCTGCAAAGAGGATAGGATCTGGTCCCTCCCTGTTTGTTCAGGTACCAAACAACTGACATGTTGTCTGAGTGAACGGCAATCACGCCTTGAGGGAGATAATCGTGGAGGGCTTGAAGTGACAGAAGTACTGCCCTCATTTCCAAGATGTTGATATGAAGTGAAGCAAAATCTCTTCCGGATGCCATTTGCCTTGGACTGACCTGCCCAGGGAATGCCCCCCCCACCCCATCTGGGAGGCGTCCGTGGTCAAAGTGGCCGCCGGAGGAGGTAGAACAAAGGGTCGTCCCTGATCCAAGTTGGAGGGCACTAGCCACCAGCGAAGGTCCCGTCTGCAAGATTCCGTGATCCATACAAGGTGGTTGAGGGGGAGTTCCTGAAAGGACCACTGAGCTGAGAGGAGCCACTGGAGAATCCTCATGTGCAACCTTGCCAAGGGGACTAGAAGAACCGTGGTGGACATGGATCCCAATAGCTGCAGGACCATTCTGGCTGGGGCTTTGGACCTGGGAAGTAAGGCTCGAACTTGATTTTGTTTGGTTTGAATCCTGTCTGTAGGTAGATAGACCCGCATTTGGTTTGAGTCTATCTCTACCCCTATGAATCTTATTCGTTGAGATGGCCGCAACACAGACTTTGGCCAATTGAAAGTGATTCCAAGGGAATTGCCCAGTGATATAGTGGCTTGTAGGCTCCGCAGAAGTAGATGCTTGGAGGTGGCAGTTAGGAGCCAGTCGTCTAGATACGGAAACACCTGGAATCCTAGACTTCTCAGGTGAGCAGTCACTGCTGCCAAGCACTTGGTGAACACCCTGGGGGCTGTGGTGAGACCAAAGGGCAGCGCACGGAACTGAAAATGACTGCCTCCTAGGCTGAAGCGCAGATGTCTCCTGGACGATTGATGTACCATGATATGATAATACGCATCCTTGAGATCTATGGAGCACATCCAAACACCTTTCTCCAGCAATGGGAGAATGGTCTGTAGAGTGACCATTCGGAACTTGGACTTTCTGACTGAACGGTTTAGGATGCTGAGGTCCAAAATGGGCCTCAAGTCCCCGGTCTTTTTTGGCACCAAAAAGAATCTTGAGTAAGTCCCTAATCCGATCTGGTCTGCGGGGACCGGTTGGATGACTCCTTTTTGCAGCAGCTTTGAAATTTCTGAGGCTGCGGTATCCCATTGACTGGGTGGCGGGTCCGGGATTTTTTTGGACTGAGGGGTGAGAGAATGGGATGGAGTAACCTCCGGCGATAATCCGAAGCACCCATCGGTCCTGAGTGATCCCTTCCCAGGCCTTCAGGTGCTTCGAGAAACGACCCCTGACTGGCTCTGGAGCAGCACAGCCGGGCAATCCCACAGGGACTATGAAAGGCTGAAGAGCCACGAAAGGACTCGCGGTCTCCAGTGTTGCGAGGGCCTCTGCCGCCTCTGGGACGGCGTCTTCCAGATGAATTTCCCCCTCCTCTGCCTCTGGAGGGGGAACCTTCCTGCTGAGAGGGGTAAGGCTTCTGAGATCTATGGAACCACATTTTCCCTCCTCTTTTAGTCTTGGGATAAGGCCGAAAGGGAGTGGAAAATCGTGCCCCTACGGCAGTCAGAGTCTTACCTTCCTGTTCACAGCGGGTTAGTGTGTCTTTTACCTTGGGTCCAAACAGGGAGGACCCATCAAAGGGGGCGTCGGCAAATGAAGACTTAAAGGCCTCCGCGAAATGACACAGGCGGAGCCAGGCTTGTCTCCGTAGAGCAATGCCTGTACCCGCTCTACTCGCCCCTTCGGACGCATACGAAATGAGCCTCATGGACGAGTTCGAAATGGACGACATTGTAGCCAGCTGAGAGCCAACCGTCTGGGCCAGCTCCTCAGGCAGGTTACCCAAGAGGGTATCGGATAGCTCCTTAATCAGATCCCTCTGAAATCTGGTAAAGTGCGTCAGGTAGTTCAAGGACCTCAGTGTAAAGGCAGCTGAACTAAGGGTGCGCTTTCCGTACCGATCCATGCTCCTAGACTCCTTATTAGGAGGATGGATGGACGTAGAAGCCTCTGCTACATCTTGCTGGGTAACAGATGCCACCACCAAAGCATCTACAGCCACACCTTTAGTAAGGAACTCTCTATCAGGGGGCGCCGAGAGAAATTTGTTCGGACGAGCGGGCACCGGTTCCACAGAGTCTGGGTGTTCCCGCCCCGACAGATCAAATCCAAGAGCTCGTCGAAGGGCAGAGACACCCAGGAGGTGGAGGGCTGAGCCCCGAAGGCCTTCAGGAACACCGACTCATCAGCAGAGGGAGGTTTGGACTGCCAGCCGCCTCGTTGTTTTAGGGCTTCCAGGATGTCTGCAAAGGAGACATCATCCGAGGACGACTTGGGGGACCCCTCTGCATCATCGAGATCAGTGTCAGATGTCAGAGACTCATCAGGGGAGTCAACGTGCTTCCTCTTGCACGATCTCTTCCTGGGAGGTTCTTCCGAAGAGGCTTCAGAAGGACCTCCAGGAGGGGGAGAAACCCCAGCGGGGGTAACCTGAGGCCCAGGGGCTCCACTGTCTAAGGACAGGGGGACTGCCAACGACCCAGTCTCCAAATGTAGGGAAGGAGCTGGGGAAACCATGGAGGTAGCCAAGGAAGATTTGGCTAAAGCACTCCTCATAGCCCTGAAGGCGGGACCACCAGAATCCTGGGAGGGTCCCACCTCCGTGGCCACAACAGTGGATGGTACTCCCGCCGCCGACGCACCAAGAGGGAGACTTGGGACCGAAAGCATCAATCCCGAAGCCTCCCCCCAGGGCCGAAGGAAGAAGTCCGTGTACTGAACTCCGACCCAAGAGCCGGAGTTGGAGCAAGGGTCGGGCCCGACCCTAACACTTCCACAGGTTCCACCAGCACCGGCTCCAATGGTGCCGAAGCTGTTGGAGGAGGAATCACAGTTGGGGAGTGGACCATCGGCTCCAAAGCCAAATGGGCTGGAGCCGAAACCAGCTTTTGGAACACCGGAGACTGGAAGAGTCGAAGGAGCACCCTGTCGATGTTCGGATCAGACATCTTGGATGATCTCAAGGATACCGATCGGGCCCGAACCGATTTCTCCATCGGCTCCGAAGGGCTCGGGGACCGGCTCCGAAAGGACTCAACAATTATCAGCTCCGAGGAAGGTTTCAAGGAAATTTCCCTCGGTGCTGATAAGGACTTCGGCTCCGAGGGGGGAGAATCTGAGCCGATAACCCTCATCGGCTCCAATATCAGTGGAGCCGATGAGGGTGACTCGCCTCTCGATGCCCCAGACCTCGGCTCCGAAACCAGAGGGGTCGAGGCTGGAGGCATCGAGGCAGACCATTCCGACCTCGGCTCCGAAGTCCGTGGAGCCGATGGAGAAGTCTGCTTAGTTTTTTTAGCGGTCGGTTCCGACTGACTGGTCGGAGCCGAGGCTTTCTTCTTTTTAGAAGGAGACGGAGAGGAAGATAAAGCCTCCTCGAAGGAAGGCTTGATTAATCCTTTGAGGATTAATTTGTTTTTCCTCTCCTGGAGGACTCTAGAAGAGAACGCATGGCATACACTACACGACTCTTGCAGGTGTTTAGCACCTAAGCAATAGACGCACGAGGAGTGGTCGTCCGTTATGGACATTTTAAAACCACACCTCGTGCATTTCTTAAACCCAGAGGGTTTGTGTTCTTTTGACATAACCAAGCCAAAACACAGTTATCTACAACTAGAAGAAGGGTTTGACACACAAGAAAAAATATATCACTACTTTAATGTTAAAATTTTAAACTAAAGCTTCTTTTTTTTTTTTTTTATATGACAAGACAAACTTTCCACAAAGAAAAAAAGATAGAGAGGGTCAAGACCCTCTAACTTAAATAGGTTCATAGGTTCATAGGTTCATAGGTTCATACTAGGCTATCTGCCCGAGGGCATTTACAAGCCTAGCCCATCGTTTTGTGGCTTACGCCACCCCTTTAGTATGGGGAACTATACCCATTATTTTGCTGTGCCTCTGTCGAGCAGTGACACTGAGGTAATCCCTGGGGTATATCTGTGATCTCCCATCCATTGGTCAAGATTTCTCTTGAACAAGGCCAGCGAGGTGCTCTGCCTCACATATACCGGGATTTTGTTCCACAGCATAGGGAGTCTTTGGGTGATGAATCTATCCCTCCAGCACGTCCTATTAATAGCCGTGTCGAGGTTTAAGTCTCCCACCCTTGTGGCTCTGATGGATCTAGATTTGTTGAGGTGAAGCATATTCATCAAATCTGGGTTTGACATGGCCTTGTATGTTAGGCAAAGGTCACCTCTGAGCAAGCGGTGCGACTGAATAGCGCTGGAGTTCCTTCAGTCGGGCACCATAAGACAGCTTCTTGAGACCCTTTATCCTTTTGGTGAGCAGCTTTTGTGGCCCCTGCAGCTGCTGCCAGTGTCGGGTCAGATACATTCGAATGGGGCATTGTACTCAATCATTGGTCTGATGAGTGATGAGTAAAGGGAGACTATGACCTCCCTTGATCTAGATGAGAATCCCTTCATGATAAGGTGGGCAATGTAGAAGGTCTTCCTAACTACTTTAGCTACATGGGTGTCGAATGACAGACTACTATCAACCTGGGTCCCCAGGTCCCTGATAACTTCTTCTGTGCTCAGTGGATTGCCACCTATTTGGTAGCTAGGGGTAACCTTGTTTTTCCCGAAGGGTATGACTATGCATTTTTTGGCATTCAACTTTAGGCCGTGGCTCTGGCACCAGTTATCCGTTTCTGTGAGACCCTTCTGAAGGATATCTGTGTCAGATGTATTTTCTACTATGGCCCAGTTTGCAGTCATCTGCAAACTTTGTCAGCCATAACCCTCCTGTATTTGCTTGTACTTCAGAAAAGTAGATGCCAAACAAGAGTGGGCCCAGGACTGAGCCCTGTGGGACACCACTTGTGACAGGCTTTGAGTCTGACATGGCGCCAGCAACTCTGACCCTGTGGGTTCTGTCACTCAGCCAGTTTGCAACCCATCTTGTAATGTATGGGTTAACATTTAAGCTAATGAGTTTTTCAATGATACCCGAGTGGGGTATTGTATCAAAGGCCTTAGCCAGATCGAGGTAGGCTGTATGGACTGCCTTTCCCTCATCAATGGCTTTGGTGACTGTTTCGAAAAAGTCAACCAAGTTTAAAAGGCATGATCTGCCTTTGACAAAGCCAAACTGGGTTGGATCCAAAGTCTGCAAATTCCCTATGTCTTTATTTATGAGGTCCATTATGATCCTCTCCAAGGCTTTGCAGATAAGGCTTGTCAAGCTAATGGGCGGTAATTTCCAGGGTCGGTGGAGGCACCGCCTTTGTGAAGTGGGACCACAGTTGCAGTGCGCCACTCCTGGGTACGTATCCAGAGGTAAGACTTTGATTAAACAGCTGTCCTAGCTGTGGGTTTAATTCCTCATTGAGTTCGTGGAGCACACAGCCGGGGACACCATCAGGTCCCATGGATGCTGTGTTTTTGCTTTGGAGAGAGCAGTTCTCACTTGGGCATTGGAGATGTTTGGGGGGCTGCAATCGTTTGGTATAGATATCTCTCCTTGTGGAGGGGAGGGGGGGGGGGAGTTTGCACTGAACCTGTCAGCCAGTATGTTGGCAATGTCTGTAGGATCAGTAATCTTCACATCATTTTGAACTAGTTCTGAGCATATCTGGGAGTTTCCTCCCAGGTTTCTAACATAGCTAAAGAAGGCCTTATGATTGTCTTTTGAGTCTTTAGCTATTTTTCTCTCGAAATTTGCTTTGGATGATTTTATGAGAGCTCTTAGTTTTTACTTATAGTGATCAAGGGTGTCTTACCTTTTAAGGATTTTGCTCTATCTTGTAGTAGCTTCCTCCTTTTGTTGTAGAGTTTGTTTATGGCTGGGGTCCACCAGACTGGATGCTTACCTTTGGTACAGAGAGTCTTTGTTTTGCTTGGGATTGCCTTATCCATGCAGTCCTGCAGGTGCTGGTAGAAGGCATTTGTAAGTGATTCAGCGGCTTGAGTACTGTTTTCCGCCGGCTCGGGGGCCTTAAAGGAGACCACACTAGTCTTTAGAAGTGTGAAGTCGGCTTTCGAGAAGTTTTTTACTGTGGTCTTTTTTATTTCAGGTGGGGTGGAATGAGGACCTCCAGCGAGATTAGTTTGTGATCTGATCTCACCAGTGAGGGGTATACTTCCGGTGTTGAACATTGTGCTCCCATGTTCGTGATGATGAGATCGAGTATGTTATCTCCTCTTGTGGGGATGGTGACTAGTTGTTCCATGGCATTTGAGTTTATGAATTCCAGGAACTTTTGGGCTAGGGTGTTTGGGCTTGAGTAGTGTTCCCAGTCTATATTAGGGTAATTGAAGTCACCTAGTATGATGGTGTTTGGTGATACATTTATCCCTCTAGTGTTTTCAGGAAGGCCATGTGAGGTTCCTGAGTTTGTGAGGGTGGCCTGTAACATGCTACAATTTGCAGAGCAGTCTTGCCTATGGTTAATTGCACCTGGATGGTCTCCGATGCATCATGCATTGCCACCAGTCTTGAGGTGTGGGTGTCCTTGATGAATATGGATACCCCCCCTCCTTTCTTAGTATTGTCCGGATTTTGGGGCGGACGCATGATATGAGGTAAAACCTGATAGTGCTGGGGTGCTCTCAGGAGCCTTGAACCAGGTTTCTGTCACAGCACAGACATCGATGTTCTCCATACTGAGAAGGGCTTCGAGTGCGTGCATTTTGAGATTTAGACTTCTGGCATTCAGCAGCATTACCCTTAGCTTTTTCCTTTTTTGTGTTCTAGGGTGGTAGGTTTAGAATTTGAGCCTTGCCTAAAAAGGCACTATGGGGTGGCAAGAGCCTTTGCCAATATCCGGAATCCCAGGGTGACAGGTGCAAGCCGTCCCTTGGAAGCAGCGTGGCTTGTCCAGCATGTCATCCCAGGCAGACAGACACTGGATCCCCTTTGAATGACACCAGTACTTAAGCCAATTGTTAAAGCTGATCATCTTATCTCTGTATTGTGGCATCATTCTTGGTGAAGGTAGGATACTGCTCAAGGTCAGGGTCATACCTGCCTGGGCTACATAATCAGAGAGCTCCTCAATGTCTCTTTTCATGTAGTCCAAGGAGGTACGTCTCAGGTCGTTTACACCAGCGTGGACAATGACTGAGTCATATTTGTACCTGCTGTTGAGAGACCTGAGTGCTTGCGTTATGTGGCGGATTCTAGCGCCCGACAGGCAGCTTACTGTGACCTTCTCCTTACTCAGTCTGGTGAGCGGACGTCAGTGTGTCTGACTATGGAGTCACCAATGACTAGTGTGTCTGGCATTGTGTTTGGCCTTAAGGGCTGTGACTGTTTGACACTCTGACTGTGAGGTCTATGTGTTGCAGGTGTTGTGTTCTGAGGTGGTGGTTGTTTGGGTGTCTGCTTTGGTGGCCTCTGCTGTTTTGGTAGATTTTTGATCAGAGCCTCCGAGTATGTCTTTGTGTGTTTATGTGTATGATTTGAGGTTGTGGTGGTACTATGTGAGACTGGGTCTATAGTGTGTGTGGTAACCTTCTCCTCCTGACTGGTCTTGCCAGTCCTATGTTGAGAGAGCTCAGCCTCCAGTTTGGCCGTATAGTTGCATCTCTTGCATGTATTTGTGTTTTGTGGGAGGAGGAGAGGGTTGTCTGTGTACATGAGGCAATTGTAACATTGCCTCAATATTCCCAGGTTCACCAGCTGAGCAGGAGAGGACACTAGCAACTGATCCCTCGACATGCTAGAAGGAATAGACAGAAAACTCTAAAAAAGATTCCCGGGGACGTGGGTGACCAAGAAATGGGGTTTGCCTTTTGGGGTACTATCTATGACAAGAGTGCCGTATCAAGGTAATAAGTACTGTAGGAGCAAGTGCTAGGTTTAACAGATAGAGAATAGTCTACTTGGAGTCAAGTAGAGATGATCCTTTTAGTTCTAGGATACGCTGATTAGATCAGTAGTATAGCTCAAGGAAGGTAGTTTTAAGGGAAAATTTGAAGAGTGGACTTTAGGTAGCCCGAATAGTTTAAACCTGCTTAACCGGCGCTGCCCTAGTGTGCAACAGTGGCAGCTCCGCGCTAAATCGCGCTTTATAGCAGGGGGCTGGAAAAGACAGGAAATGACCCAAAATGGCCAATAGACTACAAGTTACTGCCTTAAACCACTCCTCTAAGGACAAACAGGCAGCTCAGTACTCCCCACTCTCACTGGTGAGTAAAGAAACTTCCCCCTGACCAAACAAGGAAAATGGAGAAACACAGGAACCAAGACAAAGCCCAGGGATCAGCAAAATCTGGTCTCTGGAACACTAGTTAGAAAAGTATGGAAAAACAAGGATATTTTTTTTGTTTTTTTCAAGTTTTTTTTACAGAAAAGCAGAAAACACAATAAATGCTATGATTTTCGATTAAATGCTATCAAAAGCTAGTACACTTGAGTGTATTAGCCTGTAGTTTAACTTTTAGGCAAAACTTAAACTAGCAAGTGCAGTAAACAGTTTTAGCTTATAAACACAGTAAAACAGTGCAGACTTTGATAAAACAAGCAGAAACAGTGGTCGAAAGGCACAAAAAGTCGAAAAAGCCAAGAAAAATACTTAAAATCTGGAAAGGTAGTCTTTTCTGGTCTCTGCTGCTAGAGGAACACTGCTGGCCACCACGAGGAGCTGTGCTGAGTTCTCAATAGCTGGAAAAGCCTGCCAAACGCGCTTTATAGCAGGGGCTGGAAAAGACAGGAAATGACCCAAAATGGCCAATAGACTACAAGTTACTGCCTTAAACCACTCCTCTAAGGACAAACAGGCAGCTCAGTACTCCCCACTCTCACTGGTGAGTAAAGAAACTTCCCCTGACCAAACAAGGAAAATGGAGAAACACAGGAACCAAGACAAAGCCCAGGGATCAGCAAAATCTGGTCTCTGGAACACTAGTTAGAAAAGTATGGAAAAACAAGGATATTTTTTTGTTTTTTTTCAAGTTTTTTTACAGAAAAGCAGAAAACACAATAAATGCTATGATTTTCGACTAAATGCTATCAAAAGCTAGTACACTTGAGTGTATTAGCCTGTAGTTTAACTTTTAGGCAAAACTTAAACTAGCAAGTGCAGTAAACAGTTTTAGCTTATAAACACAGTAAAAACAGTGCAGACTTTGATAAAACAAGCAGCAACAGTGGTCGAAAGGCACAAAAAGTTGAAAAAGCCAAGAAAAATACTTAAAATCTGGAAAGGTAGTCTTTTCTGGTCTCTGCTGCTAGAGGAACACTGCTGGCCACCACGAGGAGCTGTGCTGAGTTCTCAATAGCTGGAAAAGCCCGCCAAAAGCAGCTTTATAGCAGGGGCTGGAAAAGACAGGAAATGACCCAAAATGGCCAATAGACTACAAGTTACTGCCTTAAACCACTCCTCTAAGGACAAACAGGCAGCTCAGTACTCCCCACTCTCACTGGTGAGTAAAGAAACTTCCCCCTGACCAAACAAGGAAAATGGAGAAACACAGGAACCAAGACAAAGCCCAGGGATCAGCAAAATCTGGTCTCTGGAACACTAGTTAGAAAATTATGGAAAAACAAGGATATTTTTTTTGTTTTTTTCAAGTTTTTTTTTACAGAAAAGCAGAAAACACAATAAATGCTATGATTTTCGATTAAATGCTATCAAAAGCTAGTACACTTGAGTGTATTAGCCTGTAGTTTAACTTTTAGGCAAAACTTGACCCACACACAACAACTAAGGTAGTAGAAACCACAGGGGAAGGCCCCTCTAACTTAAACGGGAACCTTCCCTGACAAGGAAAAAACACAAAATCCTCAACTAAAACTACTAAAACACACTGTATACAAAGAATAGCCGTTAAAACAGCTTTTGGATTTAAATGAAGCAAATTACTGACATGAAAAAGCCTAAATAAATAGTACTTAGCCCAGCCAAGTTGAGACCACGTCTAAGCTCTGTAAGCAGCAAACGAGAACTGGGGGATTAGTGGTGGTGCATCCTTGGATAAAGATAGCTCAGCCAATAAGAGGGCTCGCTCTATAGCATAAGCGTGCCGAGTCGAAGCCGAGGGATCAGCTCCGAGCCCATCAGTACAGAATGTAGGCGAGATAGGATCACATAATATCATTGTTTTGAAGTTAATAGGGTTATATGATTACAGAGATTTAAAAGAAATGATATTTGTTTGAAAATATAATACCTTTTAAGATGGAAAATATTATCATAATTATAATGGGTGGTTTTGATTGTATTATAGGAAAAGAGAAGCGGAATATAAGTGAATGTATAAAAAGTTGGTTATTTAAGAAAAATTGGGTAATTTAGAGAGTAATTTACAATGTGGGACTGGAATGAATAAACCACACACAAATAGACTCATTTTTTACATCAAAAGAGGTGGTACAAAGAGAAGGTGCCTTGGTTACAACAGAAATGGCAGTATGGGTATAAGTGGGACAGTGGGACAAGATAAAATTGTTACTAAGAATGGAAACAGTATTGGCAAATAAGTGGTATAGACGATAAGGATATATTTGATATGGAAATAGGTGGACTGTGGTAGGATTATGTTACTATCAAGGATTTTGTAAGTCTTTGGCAGAGTAGTGGATAATATTTGAAGAAAAGTGTATATAGATATGATGTTGAGGCAGATGAAGGAGGAAAAAAGTGAGTATGAGAAAAGATGGAAAGAAATGTTAGATGATTTGGAAAAAATAATAGGAAATATTCTGACAAGGAAAATGTATGAATGCAATAACAGAAAAGTGGAACGTCTTATTTAAATAAATCTATGATTTTAAAGAAAAAAGGAAAGTGATTTTGCCATATTTGGAAAAATGAATTACAAAAGGAATGGGGAGATAAGGAGGATTAAAAATGGAAATGGAATGTGTGCTTCAGATACTGAAAGAAGAAGGTATATTGTAGATGATATAAGATAAAAGGTGTATAAAGAATTTAAAATGTGGCAAAAATAAATCTTTTTAAAAGTTTGAAATAAATGGCTGGAAGAAGTTTTTCAAAAATAGATTTGAGAAGATTAACTAATGTTAGACTAAAAAATAGTTATGAAGATAGTTTAGTTGAGATTTGAGAATTATACATGATATAGTAATTATAGGATTTAATGATGCCAATGGTAAGAAAACTTAAGAAGTTCTAGTTTTACTTAAGGGTAGTATATAGAGGAATGGAAGCTACATTAATGACAGGAGATGAAAGTAAAGCATTTGATAATGCTGGACAGAAACATATGTTTAGCACAGTGAGGCAATATGGTATTGAACTATCCTTTCAATTTTTAAGGTAGGAAAGTCTGCATGTGAGAAAAGTGGGGTTAGGGTACTAATTAATGAATGGATAAGTGGTAAAATAAGACTTAAGAGAGGAGACAGGCAAGGATGCCCAATGAACAGTATATTATTTCCTTTAGTAATGAATGCAGTAGCTAATGAAATGCAAGTAAATGAATAGGAACAGTGAGGTATCAAATGTAAGGCAAGTAAAGATCAATGTCTTTATTTATCTTACTCTGATGATATAATATTGATAGCAGAGGAATAGACTGGAGATGGGTAAGATGGTAAGGGTATTGAACAATATGTTTAGGGAATCGAGGCTAGCTAATGACAAAAGAAAAAAGTAAGGGTATAGGTGATATAAGTTAAATAGTGAAGGTGTATTTTGTAAAATAAAAAGATTCTCTGTTAGATAAGAAGCAGAGATAGAAAAACACTGAGGAAATGTTATTGGGAATATTAAAGCACATAAAAATGCTATTTAACCTTAGCCTTACTACAGGATATGTACCTAAACACTGGCATACAGCAACAGTGGTCCCACTCCACAAAGGGAATACCTCTACAGACCCTGGGAACTACCGCCCCATAAGCTTAACCAGCCTGGTCTGCAAAGCTATGGAAAGAATCATTATGGAACTCATAAACAGAGACATTGGGGACCTACAGACACTTGACCCCACCCAGTTTGGCTTTGTAAAGGGCAGATCCTGCCTTTTGAACCTGGTTGACTTTTTCGAAACAGTCACTAGAGCCATTGATGAGGGTAAAGCAGTCCATACAGCCTACCTGGACTTGGCTAAGGCCTTCGACACAATAC